>NW_022990055.1:349026-468546 GCF_902827175.1 Gymnodraco acuticeps | reverse complement strand
GGCCACGGAAAGATAGAGAGAGAGAGAGAGAGAAGAGAGAGAGAGAGAGAGGAGGAGAGAGAGAGAGGAGGAGAGAGAGAAGAGATGGACGACGAGTAGTAGAGAGAGATCTAGGAATGAGAGAGAGATAGCAGACGATGAGAGAGAGAGAGCTGAGAGAGAGCGCTCGCGAGAGCGCCGCGCGAGAGAGAGAGAGAGATAAGCGAGGAAACAAATAAGGAAATTAGTATGTATTTGCGATAAGTGTGCGTCTTTACGCAATGCTGTTGGCCTTGCTGTTTGATATATATATTGTGCCGCAGGCCCTAGCACGTGACGGTGTTGTGTGCCCTCCCATGAAAATCATATGCCCTCCCTTTAGATTTGTTCTAGCGCCGGGTCTGGCTCTCCATGAACTCCATGCCAGACTTTTTTGCAGGTGGTGCTGTGGTGTTCACGGGTAGGTTATCGGAAGAGCTTTCCTCCAGTGGCCGTTTCATGGCGTGTCCCGGACTGGCAAAAAGCGCGTTGCTCCACATCTTTCTGTTGTCCAGAGATGGAGCCCAGTAGCTGCGAAGCGATGATTCATTGTTATGTCCGCTAACGGACATGATTTGAGACATTTGACAGCCCAGGTAGTTGACGCCAATGTACTCTTTTCGTTGCGACTTTTTTCCAACGCACTCAGTCAGTTGAAACAGCCGCAAATCTTTCGTTGGTTTTGTGGTCTGTGTCCATGTCCAACCATTCATCAATACTGAGGCCCCCCCAACAAATCAAAATTAACTTTAAAATCTGACATTTTGTAGCTAACGATTTTCCAACGAGAGACAATGTAACAGTGTAACGGCTGTGTGTCGCTATGGAAACCACTACTTCTTCGCTGCTTTCTTGTTCCAGTTCGAAAAGCAAACTGCAGGCAGTTTACTTTTCGGCCCAACGGTATACTGTTTTTCTCAGACGCGGAGGGATACTGACTTGTTGTGAAAAGGCACGTTCTATTTGATCGTTGTTTGATCGTGGAATCAAACACGCCTATTGACCAATCAGAGAGCTTGCTCACACCTATGTGTTATAGAATATGAGTTATTAATTATTTTATTAATTTGTTTTTGTTTTGTTTTGGGAGTGATGCCTAAGTTGATTACATATTATCAAATTGAATAATTCAATGTATATATATACGACAGTGCCATAGCTAAATGTGTTAGTTGACGTCCAAAGTTGTGTTTTGCTCCGCTCACCGGTCCCTCACAGCGGGCAGAGCTGCAGGTGCTGATCTCTCTCTCTCTCGCGTCCGGTTATACTTCACTCGTGTTTATGTCCAAATCCATCAGATCTAGCTAGTTCTAGCCAATGATATGGCTGCTGCCCCTCCCTACACGCAGATGACGCAGACTCAAACCTCATCTTTGGCCCAAATGCGCTCCGCAGCCGTTGCGAGGTTCCGGCGCTAACAGTTCATGAGCGTGCTCCCCCGCCCCCTGTCAATACTCGCGACACATGAGTGGCCAGCCTAAACAACAATAAGCGCTGCTTGGCAACCGTGTGTGGCGGCAAAGTACATAGACATTTTGACAGGAGAGATTTAGTTTTGCCGGTATTCAACATATTTTACCAGTCATAGTCCGGTAATTATTTACACTCTAAGAAGAGTCCTACACAACAGACATGGCGTCAAAAAGGAGTAATGTGTGGAAATATTTCGACCAGGTTAGTGATTGCGATGTAGAGGTCAAACTATGCTAAATTAGGAGGGAGTGTGTTGGGGCACCACTGATGGTGATGAAAGCTGGTTCGAGGGGCCCCCACAGACTCTAGAATCGCCACTGTCGATGGGGATCAAAGCTGTCCGGTCTCACATGCTAAGTCATAGCCAGAAAGCCGCGGTGTTTAAGTCCCGACTCTCCCGATGACCAATCCGTGCCTCCCCTGACTGCACGTTGCTGACACACACCGACTCTCTGCACGGAGGAGCAGCGGAGTCCGGCGATGCTGCTCCTCCAAGGAAGAGACACACAGCCGTTTCTCAATGTCTAGGAGGCTTGCTTGGTAGCACATGTATGCTGGGCATTTAAACAGTGATTCTGCGCCACTCGATGACTTAGTATGCTTGAAATAGTGGCTCTGGAGCAGCTTTACTCGACATTGAGAAACGGGGGGTGTTTCGAGAACGAGAAAAGTCTTAACCTGAATATCGTTCTTTGTAAACATATGACAAATGTGCGAGGGTGATGACGTCAGAACATCGCCCTATGTCCCGGGGCTGTGTATTGGTCGAATACTGGTTTCTAATGGTTTCTGAGGAGTTGTACTGGAATAAAAGAGCACAGAGTACAGAAGCAACAAAGCAGCATACTGCATTAAACCTGACCTTCACAGAGAGGTTGAAGTTCATGTGGAGAGGAGGCTTCAGTAGTCCGTCTGTTTTATCTCTTGGGAACAATGCCTAAATCACATTTCTAATAAACCTTGCATTGGGTTGGTCTCACAATTCATTCTCTTGTGCTTTGCTCTATCTGAATTATGATAAGGAGTTATCACAAACGGTTTAGTTGTGCTATCTTACAATCAATATAGTAGAATAGAATAGTTTAATGTCATTATACATGTACAATGGGATAATGCTTCTCCCTTTCAAGGGTGCCATCAAAACAACAACAAAACATCACAACATAAGACAACAAAATACACGCAGCATACATACTTAGGAATAAGGGATAAAGGAATAAAGAGTAAAGTGCATTAATTATTTCCAGGAGTATACAAATAAAATCTGTAATGTAATAAATAATAATAATAGTGTGTATTTATAATAATAATAATAGTAATGATATGTATATGTACAGAGTCACATTGATTCACATGATTTCAGGTGTTAACAGCAATGATGGCTCTTGGGACTCTTTGAGTCAGTTTGTTTTGGATGTGATACACCTGTAGCGCCTGCCGGAGGGCAGCAGGTTGAACAGGTGAAAGCCGGGGTGTGAGCTGTCCTTGATAATGTGTTTGGCTCTACTGAGGCAGCGGGAGGTGTAGATGTCCATCAGGGAGGGGAGAGGGCAGCCGATGATCCTCTGTGCTGCTTTTACGACTCTCTGGAGCCTCATCCTGTCGGCCTCAGTGCAGCTGGCATACCACACTGTGATGCAGTATGTCAATAGGCTCTCGATGGTAGAGCGGTAGAATGTCACCAGCAGCTTAGTGGCCAAGTTGTTCTTCCTGAGCACCCTTAGTAAATGTGAGGTAAAGTGTGTCGCCAATGTAAGCGGTTAGAACTCCAAGTGGCGATGAGGTCTTAAAATGTATGGAAAGGGTCTTGAAAAAGGTCTTAAAAGGTCTTACATTTGACTTCAGGATTCCTGCATATATCCTGATGAAGTTTTGTACTGACGTTGTGTTTCAGTTGACGGAGTGGTGAGCTCTCTGTGGAGCAGCAGGATGGAGGAGCTGTCTAAATCCTGGGAGAGAAGAATGGCCAACAAACAGACGCTGTTCTCAGCAAAGAGGTGTGTTCACAAACCTGCACACTCTTTTGTGTTCACCAATCTATAATTACCAGTCACTATTGTGATTGTTTGAATCACATATTGACTGATACATCTCAAAATCACGTGACTTTGAGCAACTTTGTTATTGTACTAAAGCTCATCTAAACAGGTTGACTTTGTTCTCACACTCACATTTTACACTTTAAAATAATGAATTAAAGAGACAGAAATAAATATAAAAAAGGGGACATTTGTATTTATTTACTTTTTAACTTGTGCTTTTTCCTATTTTGAGTCTCCCTTCACAGAGATAAAGCGATTTGTTTCCCCATCCTTTTTTTGACCAATTGAACGGATTCTTCCTCTGTTTCTCCTCCAGCATGGCTAAAGGATTCATGTCACTGCTCGCATTCCTGGCCATCTTCATCGTGTCAGTGTGCGATCCCCAGGTAAATGATGCACAGACACTCACATGCTAACAGAAGTGATGAGGAGATGAAGGGTGATGAAGATGAAGTGCTCACTGTGTTCCTTCCTCCTCTCTTCAGAGTTTTATCATCATGTTGGAGAAAGTGGTCTCGTTCTCCCTGAACACTGAGGTGGGACTGTTCATCTTCATCATGCTCAGAGAGTCCAGAGAGGACAGATTCAAGTGAGGAACGCTGTCTTGTATTATGTGTTTTGCACACTTTCCTGTAGTGTGTTCTGGTTTGTGTGCATGTCAATGGTCTGCAAAAGCTCAAATCCATGTGTTCCCTCCAGAGGGGGTTTCTCTCCCACACACGAGCTGCTGTTCTTTTCAACTGTTATTAGATTTAGATTGCAGCTGTAGGCTTGTGTAATACAAACATTGAAATACATGCAGAGGGTTGTAAAATCAAGTCAACATTTGTTTTTAAAAAGAAGGTTGATGTTGTAGTGCCGAGAAATCATTTCCAAAACATGTTTTTAACAAATATTCGGCTTCATTCCAAACTTATAGGTGTTAAACCAAAACATGATTTTAACAAAATATATAAAAAGCTCCTGCCTGAGAGTGACGCCCCCGATCACTTATTGAGGAGAGAGAGTAGTTACGTAGGAATAGTGAATAGACGGTCTTCCTGGTTGAACTTACGCTGAGCTCCATTTGTTGAGTTTCATTGAGACGTCATTTATTCTTTGTGATTCCAAATATACTTTGCTGCTATCCTTTAGAAATAACTCTTCATTCTTCATTACTTTCCCAATTCACCTTCTTCATTTCACTGCTCTAAACATTCAACATGTATTGCTACAATTTATGTGAATAATTATAACTGTAGGGAAATACAATAATTATGGGGAGAATAGAGACGTGTTTATACGTCCCTTCCAATCAATGCATGATATTAAAGTGACACTGTGTAGCTGAGGCAGAAATAGCAAACAAAGCGTTAACAGTAATCAAAGCCGAATCATTATTTCAATCTAAATGGAGCTTGTGTTTTTTCTCTTAGTTCAAAATAAGTAATATTTCTTCAGGAAACCAGAACATTATCCAGCTGTAAGATAACTAGTAAATATAAATAATAAATCAAATCTATTCACAGTTTTCCTCCAACGCAACATTTCAACTAATGGAAATATTCTCGATATGTTGTGGATGGTACTTTATACTTAAAGTGGACCCCTCATGCTATATTTGAATACTATATTATAGGGCCATACCTATATAAAACATGTCTGCAAAGTTTTTTTTCAAAATACCAAACAGATCATGCATTTTAGCCATGCTTCATTTCGCTCTATTTGCTCTTTTCCAGCCCTGTTTTTGCAAGGGCTGAATCTGTGAGAAGTCTTCTTCTCTGCTTTTGATGCAGACTACAGCGCCACCTACAGGCCTGGCATATGTACTACAGTGTCTCCAGCGCTTTCGAACGGCAATGACCGTGGCTGTCTCCTCCTGATAGGTGGACACAGAGACGTCAGAGATATTTCAAATCTGTATCAGTCTGTATCAGATCTGTTGCAGCCCCTTTTTTAGAGATTTGGGTATGGAGGAAAAGAGAGAGGGTTGTGTTTTCTGAGTTCCCTGGAACACCGGGGACACATATTCATGTATAAAAGACGTACAAAAGTGCATTTTGCATGATAGGCCCACTTTAAAATAAAAATGATTTGATATGATGTTTAACTCTCTCTCCCACCCCCTCCTCCCCCCAGACACATGGCGGTCCCCCTGCCGGTGGGGGAGTGTGTGTTCAGCCTCAGCTGGCTGCTGCCCACCTACTTCCTGTTTGCGGTGACCTACGACGTCCTGCAGACGGTGGCCGACGTGGCTCACTACATCGCCGTGTACAGCCACAGTCAGGACACCCCCCCACACAACGTGACGGGGGGGCTGACAGCAGCCAACGCCTCCATCCTGCTCTGATGAGGGGGGAGGGGGGGGGGTGAAGTGCCAACAAATCTGAAGCTTCGCAAAAAGTGCTTTTATATAATATGATACGATGTAGCCATTGTTTTGTCTTTGGGGCCATACTTTGAGTTTTTGCACTTTCCCATGGCATCTTTTCAAACATGCTTTATATATATGATGACAAAGCACACTTGTAAATATGACATACGTTTTATTGACGTTATATATCTTACACTATAGGTTGAATTACTGGCAATGCAGAGAATAACAAAGCATTTATTTAAATTACAATGTATGTTATGTTTAGTTTATTTATTATTATAAAATTATTCAATATAACCACTATAAATGTACCGTTTTGAATCACGCTTATCTTCTTTTATGCTAAAGCCACATGGTACGGCTTGAATCGACATGCATTGCATTGCTACACCGGCTCAGTGTAGGGAAACCCAAAGAGTTTGTCCTTTGGGGCCGTATGTAAGTTAAATCAAAAGTATTCCCAAACGTTTCTGCACAATGCACCGTTTCTATCCTGACTGTCACTGCGGATTGTTCTGCACTCCTCATGCGTTGCACACTGAGGCAGAAAGTCACAAGTTCTCTCAGGATTCATCATTCCTCTCTATTTATCCTCCCCACACAACTTAGAAAATCTCTAACCTACAAAAGTGACATCATTATTTTGTACAGCTAAATGATGTTCTTCATTCAGGCCTTATAATGTTCCAAGGCTGAGCCCATTGGGACCGGGAACCTGTGTTCGCCCTGACAAAACGGAAAGGTTGACTTTAATTCAATGTATTGTGTCAACAGGTTACACATAGTATTAGGTTAGTTAAAAGCAATAATATTGTGAACATAATGTATTTATTTAAACGTAATTGCTTTTAGCTAACCTAATACAGTGTACAATTGTTTTCTGGGGCCCGTATACTTTTTGTTTACGTCTCCTATTCACGTTATGACCGCCAGCTCTAAGGCGCTTCCACATTGCCGGTACTTCCTGGTTAAAGTGTAATTGCTATTACTTTGCATAGTGTCACCAGCTTTATCTACCTTTACTTGCCAAATACAGTTATTAAGCTTTTGAATGAAGTTTTATTAAGTTATAACAGTTTTTCAGGCCAGAAAATAACTATTTCTACATTTTGTGATTACTCTCACTAAATGAAAGGTAGACACAGGTCTGTACTAAAAGTCTAACAATAAGGTGTGAATAATCATTCAAATTTCAATTAGGAGAGCCACGAATTTGGCAATAGCTAGCTCGATAGCTAACATTCGCTAGATGGGAAGCTATGGTGAGTTAGTACACTCAGGGAGGTTTCATTTTGGAGATGCAAATCCAGATTGTTGCAACTTCCCTTTACATTAAGAAGAAGAATATTCCTGTAGCTCTATGAACATACAGTGAGAGTAAAGCATGCCTCTTTAGTTTCATTGTGTCACCAGCATGAGGGACGTTCAAGCTCTCATTCAATGTTTTATTGGTCATATTTTTTGTGTTTTCACGTGAATAAAACACAGATTGTCACTGACTACAGCATTTGTACGCACACTCAATAAAAACACAAAACTCTTTATCAAAATATATTTTATTCTGGACTTTTGTTCCACTGATCTGAGTTAAAATGATAACAGATGGATGTGATGGAAACATGGGGGAGACGCTGGCCGCCGACATGACTTTCTGCTGACAGAGAAAGGCTGAGTCAGCAACTTTGGCCACCCGACTAAACTGTGGCACAGACCGGAGGAGTGAGATACTTTCAGAACTGTTGGCTCAAGTGCTCTAAACACAGCGGAGAGAAACGGAACACAGGACTCTCAATAGGAACACATTTTGGAGAAATGTCGAAATTATTAGAGGCGGAAATTAAGTTAGTGTTTTTGGTGTCGTTAAAACCTCTGTACCTAAAGCTTAAACTTAGTCCAATTGAAGGTTAAAATCCAATTCAAATGTATGAGAACTAAAACATGTCATGATGGTGTGAGATGAGTT
This sequence comes from Gymnodraco acuticeps, assembly GCF_902827175.1. NCBI lineage: Eukaryota > Metazoa > Chordata > Actinopteri > Perciformes > Bathydraconidae > Gymnodraco > Gymnodraco acuticeps. The sequence continues at coordinate 460,691 of NW_022990055.1, read as the reverse complement.
CACTTGTTTTCAGTCAAATATCACCAGAGAATAAATATTGTTCGACTCTGCCACTGCACAGGAAACATATTTTAGACTTCTAACAATCGGACAGGAACAAAAAGCCAATTAGAAATGTTCCCTTCAAATTTGCACAGAAAAATATTTTTCAAAAGAAATGTCTAAAGTGTTCTTGATCAAATAAGACACATACGAAAGTCCATATTCAACCAATGAAATGGTGTCTGCTTCCAGAGCAACCCTCTTCGTGACTGTAGCGAAAATAAAAGGGGAACCAGAAAAAGTCCCTAGAGTCTTTGCTTGATTGAAAAATTACAATTTTATTCAATTTAAAGAGTAACTTTTTTTCTGAATTGTCTTCTCTGTAGGCCGTCGTTTTCTGGGACAAAACTTCCTCCCAAAAAGATCCAAGCAAAAAAGAAAAGTAAAACATTTCTTTATTAAACATAGACACATTTAGTGGTAATCTGCTCCGGGACACGTGTTCCGCAGCGAGGCGCCTCAGATCCGCAGCTCAGGGTTTGCTATTTGAAATAGCATCAAAGTAACAAAACAAAACATTTAAAAATGTATAGAACATGTCAATTAACACCGCCAATAAATCATCAATTCACATTTTGTTTTCAAATCTACAAAGAAATTACAAAAATGTAACTTTAAATGTGTCTTTAAAAGAGTATAAAATGTGTTGTCAGTAAGGAACCTCGGAGAAAAACGTGAAGCAGAACCGAGAGTGAGCGAGGGCAGAGTCCGATGCATTGAATGCACCACATGTTTTCAATTATTTTACGTCACATCTCTAATGTCCTCCAGCGTGAACGCAGTGTCGTTGTTCCCCCACAATTTGACAAGTAGCTGTTTATAAAAAAGAATGTCCAAATATTGCTTTAGAGCTTGATTCTGAAGAGCAGCCTCGTGCCGGTGGGATTCAGGCTGTCATTTTGTATTTTTGAGTGTGATGTGAAGGCAGCTCAGTCACCCCCCCCCCCCCATGGATGTGCATGTTAATGAAACTGTCATGTATTTAGTCTTGGAGGCAGAGCTGTTCCACTAAAACAGGGCAGAGCCAGGAACACTTTTCCCAGAGTTCATAGCCACATGTGTCTAAATAGTATTCTCTGTTCTTTTTTTGTGTTGCTTTTTTGCTGACAACCCAATACGTCACCTTTGATTGGAAAATAGAGACACTACGACTGCCACTGATGATTCGACGTACGAAACTGTATCTGAGAATCTGTTGGCTGCGTTCACATGGAGATGTTCAGACTGACTTGACTTTTATATTGAGCAGCCAAAGGTATAAAACCGTGAATGTGTCCCCCTTGCTTGTAATTCATATCTGAACTTACGATGACATACACTAAAAACTGTCAGAAAACCGTCAATGTCGCAAAAACAGATCACAAAGTCAGTTTTCCTGGCCATCCACAGTTACATTCAACTTTAACTCCAAGTGTAAGGCGCCAGATATTTGAAATAAAAACGAATAACCATTTGAGAGTCCTTGTTTTCACTTGTTAGCCAATTGCAAACACACAGAGCAATAAAAAGTGTGTGGACGCTGCCAATCAGATGAAGAGCTTGAGTCCAGCTCCTTTGACTCTACCCTCTGTGGTTTTAGACGCTGAGAAGCTGCAAAAACATCCTCTTTTCCCAGCATACATCAGGGTATTCCATGGTTTGAGGCCTGAATCAAATTAGGTAAGAAGGTCAGCTGGAATCCTACTGGCTGGGGATGCAAACTCCACATTCAGATGAGTGGAGGTGAGCTTCCTGTGATGTCATGAGTCCAGAGAGAAGCATCTAGATCAGAGTGCACAGAGGAGCTGTTCTTAAAGCATCTAGATGGACGTCATGTGACAGGAGGATGTACAACATGAGCTACTGCATTCTGATGTAACCGTATGACCCATGAGTGAGTGTGTGTGTGTGTGTGTGTGTGTGTGTGTGTGTGTGTGTGTGTGTGTGTGTGTGTGTGTGTGTGCGTCCTTCTCCAATCCCCCTCCCCCCGAAGATAACAAATATAAAAACATTGAAACAAGAGATCAGAAATTTAAAAAAACTAAGTGCCGTCCTATTTTATGGTGGAGGAGTTCGATATGTCTGCACGATGAGATCCAACGAGTAACGAAGAGCAACACTTTTTTCATTGTTTTTCATTTTGATGACGATGAGCGATGGTTTAAAGATAAAAAAAAGCAAAAGAGCTTCCAAATGTCGGCACATATAGGGATCTGTAACTTTTTTTTGTCTATCAGTTTTTTTCTTTTTTTCACTGCGTCCCTTCTGCATCTCTGTGAGAGTCTCTGTGAGAGAGGGGCCGTCCGTCCCCCCGGGTCCCTCCGTCTGTTCACCCCTGTCTGGACCTGCTGTGTGGGCTGCTTCCTGTTCCTGTTTCCTGCTTCCTGTCTGTCGGTGGGCGGGGCCGTGAGCGTGAGCAGTTGGCAGGGCGAGGGCAGGGACAGTCATTTGGCTATGTACACATTCATGGTCGGTCCATGGCTTCCAACAAACAGCGGCGCTATTTCCGAAGGTCTAGTACACACACCTGGGACAGGGGGACAGGAGGACAGGAGGACAGGGTCAGAACGTGGACAGAACTGTCCGAATAAAAGCTGCAGAGGTCCTGAGTATACTCACAGATCCGTCTGACGCGCTGGCTCCCACTTTGTCCCCGGCTGCGTTCCAGCAAACCTCAAAGATCCCCCCCGTCCCTCTGTAGCTGTGGACTAAAGCGCCCGTCTGTACACACAAGGGACAAAGAGACATGGTTTCATAGTTTCCTTTTATTCTTTATTGCTGGATTTTGAACCAAACCGTAACCCAATGGTGTACAGTTTCTAATTTCACAGGATGTCAAATTAAATAATGTACAGGAATAAAATGCTGTTTATTGTAATAATAAATAAATGTTAAGCATTCATCTGTTTGCATTTTATCATTTCAATAAACTGTATTTATTCCTTTACAGTATTTCATTTAACATTCGGTTTTAGCTCATGTTATTCTATTTTACATGTATGTCGTTTTCTTCTTACACTTTTACTTGCACATTGGTCACTTTGCACTATTTTATTTCTATTATGGTTCTTTTTGCACTATTTTAATTGTTTTATTATTGTATGTCTTATTCATGTTGCTTTGTTGAAGGAGCCTGGGACTGCAGTTGATCCATGCCATAACAACACTGGAGCTACTGTGACAGTAAAGCCTTGACTCTGAGTCCTTCAACCTGTTCAGCCCTGAGCCTGTTTTTCAGGCCTCAGGCTCCAAAATGACATTCCCAGAACAAAGGACCATATCTTCCCTTCTAAAAGGGGTACATTCATCATCTTTTTTCTCAAAGCAAGGTTACACCTGTGAGTTGGATGTAGAAAAGTCAGAATCAATATAGATTTTTTTTATTTTAAAGTAAATTCAGATTGAACATATTAAAAAAAATGTAAATGATTGTTTCCGTCCAAAAAAAACACATTACTTCTAGTGAAAACCACCCTTGAATGATGGGATAGTAGAGTAAAAGCTTTAGGAATCCAAACTATAACATATGATAATAATCTTTAGAGAGATTTAGAAAAAAAACCCACTTCTGGGGTCATTTGGGTGGATTTTCCACATCTCTGGCCCCCCTCGGTCGATTTTGATGATTGACACCTCTTTTTAACCGTTAGAGCCAATAGAATCGAGGGGACGTTCCTAAAATCCATCTAAACATTACCCATTGGTGAATAGAGTGATGCGTAGCCAGAATTCCCCGGAACCGGAAGCTGCGACACACTCTGGTGGCTATCGTAGCAGCTAATATGAAAACTCCGTTATGGACATACATATGATGATGGATTATCAGTAATCATTTCAAAGTGACATTGGTTTAACCTTCATCAGCGTTGTTATTGTTGTAATGCCATTGAAGACGACTTTTGATCAGAACAACAGCAACAGTAAGACTTATTTTCTGATTTGGTCCCGTAAAGCTAATTTTTGTTGTTGTTGTTTGTTGTCATTTCGCCGCGAGTTCTGGTCGCTCAGTGGTGATACTAATACCTGTAGAATCTGTGGAATCTCAGCTTGCTAATCGACATCTTATTTGTGCAGATCTGATAAGTAATAAGGCTGTTTTAACGTGAGTTCTGTGCTAAGTGCGTTAGCATTTTTTCGCTCAGGGCTCATTTAGACGCTTCTTGTGAGACTTGTGTTTTGTTTCGGTAAAAATGGTTCGTATCGTCAGTTAGCTGAGTTTCTTCCCGTTAATCGGGTATTACACATTAATAGGTTTTTAAATGTTAAGAAGCCCTGAGACACAGTTTTTTGTCAGAAATGTATCATTGAAGAAAAGAAACTGCTGGTGGAGCATTAAAGTATTTATTTGTATATCCGGTGGTTAGAAAAACATGTAACAACATTATTTTGTAACCACTGGATTAGATTTTTGCATTTTATCCATGGTATTTATTTTTGTTTTAATGCTTTTTTTTTCCAAATTGGATTTCCATGTTATGTTATAAGTCCTTTTAGGTTTTATTTAGTGTTAATATGTGCAGGTTCCTCTACGTAAAGCTGCATATTTGGCTGTATACATGAATAACAAGTTAAAGAGCCTGTGACACGAGTTTCCCCCATCATCCAAACCCATCAATTTGAGTAAATATTGACCCTTGAAAATCGTTACTGAACTGATTTTGGATATTTGTACTTTGATAACCATTAATCTGCCCTTCAATGTTGACCATTTTCTGGATCTTCTCGGGGATTCTTCAAGTCCCGCCAAATTATGTGTGACGTCATTGCGGGCACAGCGCTCCAGCTGCACCGTTCAGGATCCCAGCATCTGCATGTAAACGCACGATGGCGCACACAGCAGCAAGCTCAGACAGCGATGACAGTTTAATTTTGAACGTGTCTGAGAGCTCATATGAGGCTGAAGGATCGGTTTATGTTGTATCTGTTAGAAGTTTAGGAATTAGGTGCGTCAATATGGGCGATCATACGGTCATGTAGCCAGTGGTGGACTGGGACTAAAAATCAGCCCGGGACTCTCGACCGGCCCACTTCGGTACCGCTAGTAAATTGTCAACGGGGGGAGTGGGGGATATCAGGGGCGGCGGGTGCTGTAGATAGTAAATGTAAATATGTAAATATTTGCATCCTCGTAAAATACAAATATAATGTACAATGTCTGTGTCTTTGACATTAGCGCTGCTAGCCACCTGTGCCCTGTACTACGAAGCCAGTTCAACAGACCCTGGATATGTTTGAGTAACAAACAAACTAACAACAACAAACTAACAAACGAGATCTCGCTAAGCGGTCCTACTACGCTGGTTATCAACTCGGTAACTCAAGCCAGGGTTTCTCTCTCCAGCTGAGAGCGCGTTCACGTCTAAGACACGAGTGGATCTGACTTTAATTACATTTGACTCGAGTGTTTCGTCAACATAATGTGTTGCTTAAAATAATACTTCTCTTCTGCATACAGTATGTGACACTGTAAGTGTTGCACGGCCAGATACGGCTGGAGAAGCTGACTCAGATAAGGAAATATATGATACATTATATGATCAATGATCTGATTGATGATGTGATATGAATGATAAGTGCGACACGTCGGCGTCTTCTCTGCATACGACAGTTTAAACTGTATTTCCTTTATCCTGTAATATGATTTGAGAGATTTAAACTCCGCACACTGAGTTGATCTCTTTTCTATAGACGCCGGAGGCGGGCAGCGTCAGGTAAACAAAGTTATTTAGCCTTCCCAAACCTGAGCCTCACGCGCCGCCTATGGGGGATGTGCTAGTGATTTATCCGACCGGCCCACTTCGGTACCGGCCCATCGGGATTCGTCCCGATGGCCAGTCCGCCACTGCACCCAGCCCACGTAAACTGTCAACGGGGGGAGCCTCGCTGCGGGGAAACGGTGGACATAGTGTCCCGATCGGAGTGGGAATAATAATAATAATAATAATCCGTGCATTTTATCCATTAATTTCCCCAACATTGTGGTGAAAAAACCACACGTTTAATCCATGTTGGTGTACAACTACAAAAAGCATCGGTTTGTTTTCTCATCAGGAAATGCAGACCGGCACAAACAAACGATTTTTAATCATCATCCCCACGATCATTTAATGTATCATATGTTCGCCGAATTGACATGAAAGCACTAATAAATGTAGTTTCATCCACTTGAGTTTACAACTACAAAAATAATCGATTTGTTTTTATATCACATCCGACGGTAGGAAATTCAGCAGCTCTCACTACTGATTTGTAATCCTAATGTAATCATCATCTTCACCACGATCATTTATGTTTATGTTCGCCGAATTGACATGAAATCACTGACACATATGAATATACTGTAGTCAACTTCATTAAAACGTTATTAACGTGCCTAAACTCAGTAATTCACCATTTCTACGCATGACAACACACTTTGTCCGTGTTTGGCTCTCTCGCCGCACAGTGAAGCGTTCCCGCATTGACGTCACTTCCGGCTTCCCCCAAAACTTCAAAATGAGTCGAAGGAATTTCCCCGCGATGTTCGAAATTATTGATATTTAACGGAACGGTATCGCAACTTCTTTTTTAAACTGACGGTTCGAGATGACTAGTAGCCCAATATTTCATTGCACAACAGTTGTTGGGATGCTGTCACAGGCTCTTTAAACATGTAGTGTAAAGAGAAGGATCAGTAAATAACTCGTCCACATGGTGATAGTATAATGCTGGCTCTTTAATGACTAAGTGTCCATCTATAGAAGTGTTACGTGCATCTATGTAAGAAGGAACCTGTTAAAGGGCTGTCACTATTGAGCTTTGTTTGCTCCGTCATGCAGTGGAAGTGTGCCATGTTTGCCCGAACAGAGGGATGTCTCTATAGAAACACCTTCCTCCAGTAGCTGCAGACAGACCCAAAGATAACGTTACCCTGACGTTTCATAAAAGTGCATTTATGCTGTTGAAGCTGCACAGCTGGCCTCATCCTCTGTACCTGTGTATTCCAGATGTGCACACATTTGTCGAAGGAGCCGCTGGCCAGGTGGCGCCCGTCGGGGCTGAAGGCCACGCTGTAGACGGGCTCCTGGTGCTTGGTCAGCGTGTGGATGCAGATCCCCCGCTCCACGTCCCAGAGACGGACCGTGGAGTCAAACGATGCACTGTGGACACACGAGAGGGGGGGGGGGGGGGGGGGAAAGAGATCAGGACATGCTTTCTAAAATGTGGACTAATAAAACAATTGCGGTTTTAGATCTCTGGGTTTAACTGAGACATTTTGATTATCTGCAATATTGCAATAAAAGAATGTAAAAAGTGTTCCAGATGTAGCTCGATGGGTACATCAGATGTGTGCCATTAATGACACAAATCATGTAAATGTAATATCATAAGGAGTTTTAAAAGCTCTCATTGCAAACACAGAGAGTGGGGACAACTAGTATGGTTAGCATTTTCAAATTTGTATGCATTTGTATTAGATGTTTACGGTGAAAGACATAAACAACTGGGTGTTATCAGTACACTGACCCCTGACTGTATACTTCGTTTTTTACCCCTGTTGAACTTTTTTTTCTCCAATATTTTATTAAAAAAGGCACACTTTAAATCAAATATAAAAAAATAACTCAATTGAAATGTAGATAACAATGTATCTAAAGCTTTCAGTAAAGCAGGCAGGGGGCTGGCTGAATAACTACATGCTGAACATCTGCTGTGTGAGTGGCTAACTAGCGTAGCATTCTGATGCTGTGACTCTCACCTGGCTAGCATGAGGTTAGCGCTGGGGTTATTGGTTCCAGGCCCGGTTGGACTCCATTTGATGGTGTAGATCTCTTTACTGTGGGCCTGCAGGTCATGGACACACGCGTCCTGCTTCATACTCCAGATCTGCAGGAGAACAAGACACATTCAGAAATGTATCCAAAACTCAAATTGATCATTAAAGGACATCTGTTTTAACATGCAGAAGAACATTTATTCATCAAAAAGTGGGACCAGGGAAGAAACTTTAAACAGGAAACAAATAAAAGGTTGCTCTTGTGTAATGAAGAAGTTTAGCATATCATATATACAACTGGAGAAGCTGAGTTTTCAGTTACTCATATGAAATGCTTTAGTCACATATCGACAGGCAATCATTTGCACCCCATTACTCACTTTGACGTGAATGTGGGTATAGTGTTTGAAACACATGATAGGAAATGATAAAAGAAAGAAAGAAATGTCCCAACGAGGCTAATGCTTCACGCTGTGCATCGTGTAGTGCTGTTTAACTCTGCAGAGGATTCAAATTCACATGTACTGTAATTAAGTTGATTTATAGCTCATTGTAAAACCACTAACTCCGACATCTGAACAGACATTTAGAAGGACGTGTTGAAGAGCAGGGGAGATGGATGCTCTTTCCAGAATCCCCAGTCATCATGATCACATCATTACTTTCTTTATGACTCAGCACTCTGAGGTCACAGGAAGAAGCTGCTGCAGAGTGATATTGATGACACCAGATGTCCAATATTTCACCGTGGCATCAGAGCTCACCTTCAACGTCATGTCGTCTGAGCAGGAGGCCAGCAGGTTCCCTGTGGGGTCCCACTTGATTGCATTTACTTCATTCTGGAGGGAGAAGAGAGTTTGTTTGAGATGTGTGTGTTTGTTTGAGATGTGTGTGTGTGTCTGTTTCTCCAGGGACACCATCAGAAATGAAGACGTTTAAAAAAGAAATCAGGAATTTATGCTAACTTTAGATCCAATGTATTGCTATCAAAACAGTACGTAGATCAAATACTCAACAGTAAAACAACTGAAACGTTGATTTTATTGGTATTTTTGTATTTAAACGTAATATTATGGCTTTCAACTAACCTAATGACCTTTCATAGGATGCACATGAGTATTAAATATACATATCTCACACACACACCATATCTCACACACACACACACACACACACACACACACACACACACACACACACACACACACACACACACACACACACACACACACACACACACACACACACACACACACACACACACACACACACACACACACACACCCACACACACACACACACACACACAACACACACACACACCACACACACACACACACACACACACACACACACACACACACACACACACACACACAGCACTCACTGTGTGTCCCTGGAATGTTTTGATGGGCCTGTCCTGTCCCAGTTTACACACGTGGATGCACATGTCTGTGCTGCAGGAGGCGAACGTGTTGTTGCTCTGCCAGTCCACGTCGAGTGCCGGAGCTGTGAGGGCGAGTTAGAGACACACGTGAGAGAGATCCAAACACAGCGGGAACATTGTGAGTGACAGGAAGTGAGGCTGCTGTACCTGAGTGGAAGGGAAACTGTTGTTTGGCTTCTCCTGTGTGGGCATCCCATATGATTGTTGTCTGGCAGGACACATGCACATGTTCAGTTAGAGCTAACAGGGACTACACAGCACACTCATGAGAAATAAGGCTGCAGGTTAATTATTTACTGAACACTTCCTGCTTTACCTTGTCTACTCCTGCACTCAGGATAAAATTGCCTTTTTTATTCCACTTTAGGGCGAAGATGGGACCTTTGTGCTGGCCCAGTGTGCTGGCCAGGTTCCCTGTGGAGCAAGACAGGAGGGGAGGAAACAGTTAGTATCATCAGAAGTCCCTCCCCATAGGCCGAGGAGCACGAGGTGGAGAGTTGTGATTATAAATATTGTTAGTGACATTATGAAAACTGCTGGTACTTTAACAATGCTTATCCGGTGGCAGAGGGTACTGGTTTTCTGTTTTTTGGCTGCATAGTTTATTATAGACTTATTATTTGAACTGACAACATAACAAAACAAATCAGCCTCACCATAATGTGTTCAATATGCACTTACACATCCATGTGATCAAACTAACTGAAAAGGCAAAAGTGTCCCAAGGGTTAATGGTCTAAATTACACGTCAGAACCTTGGTGGCAATATGCAAACCTGCCTTTAGGTGGCAGCATTGCTCAGTAAACAGAGCCATGAAGCACACAGGCTGTAGTCCATCAGTGCACATCGTACACTTTAACTCTTGATATAACATATTCCCCCGGATGTATGCTTTTGCTCGTTATGGTGATTAAATGAAGTCAGCTCACCGTCCTTCGTCCATATTCTGGCAAAGCCGTCATACGAGCCTGTCGCTAGCAGTGTGCCTTCGCTCTGCAGAGAGAGAAACAGAGAAGTTAAAGAGTGTGTCAGAGAGTGTGTGTGAGTTATTTGAATACAGCTGTCTGAACTGTGTTTTGCAGCATCAGCCTTACTGAGTCCAGGCTGAAAGAATGTAATGAGAGGTCTGTGCTTTCCATCAGCTGGACGCTTTCCAGGAAGCGTTGGTCTCTGCCCTTGGCTCAGGTTTACAATCCACTGGCTGAGCCAAAGGAAAATTCCTCTCTGATGTTCTCCCGCTGTTACAGCTCATCATCAGTAACGTACAGGGAGCTTTGGGAGTCCCTATGGGAGGGGCTTTGGGTGCAATTTGCCTTTCTGATGCGCACAGGAGTGTACGTGCAGCACATTCATGCATTTCTGTCTTTATATCTCCTTAGTGGTCAAATGTTTAACATAAGTATACATAAATAAGTAAAAAGGCATACATTATGGCTTTGAAGCGGCATGACAACATGAAATCGCACAACAACAAAAAACACTCCTGCCATTATTGCAACTGCACCCCCGCATGGTGACCCACATGTTACATGGTGTGTGTCAGCGTGCTTACATTCCAGTCTAGCGAGGTGACGTCTTTGTTGCTGGGGACGTCCTGCCCCCCCTCTCGTATGCAGTGTCTCAGCACCAGCTGTGTGGAGCTGCTCGTACTGTTCTCACTGAGGTTCCAGATACGAGCCGTCGAGTCCCCAGACCTGACAGACACACACACACACACACACACACACACACACACACACACACACCACACACACACACACACACACACACACACACACACACACACACACACACACACACACACACACACACACACACACACACACACACACACACACACACACACACACACACACACACACACACACACACACACACACACACACACACACACACACACACACACCACACACACACACACACACACACACACACACACACACACACACACACACACACACACACACACAGGCAATTCAGCATAAACCATGTTGAAAATGTAAATATCACACTGATGCTGGGCACAGGCTAAAATCATCATCACAATGTCAATAACAAATCTTTTAACATGATTTACAGAAAAATCAAACAGATGTTTCTCAAAGTCAACAGCGCTCCACTAGTATGCATTACTTTAGCAAACTTCAAATTATGCAAAAGTAGCTCCTTCAGTTCAGAGTCCTACATTTAGATGACTGCGTTAAACTCTAAATGATCATATTAGGGCACCAGGATTCACTGAAACCTTGTTAGTTAACAGTAAATAAACTCAAGAGGCTTTGTAGCATCACCTCCTGTGCTGTATAAGAAAGGCAGAGAAAGGAACTAGCTGTTGTTGCCTCATACCGACTGAGCGTGAAGTGTCAGAGAAGAGGTGACTCACCCTGAAGCCAGCAGGTCGCTGACGGGGTTCCAGGCACAGATGAAGACTTCTGACTCGTGGCCCCTCAAGACCATGGCCTTGTTCTGAGGGATCTCTACGTCTCCGTCCACCTCCATCAGGTCTGCATGGTTATCTAAGCACACGGCAAGGCAGTACAGTATACACATCAAACCAAGGTGAAAACACATTGGCCATCACTCGCCACAGCCCTTATCTCTTTGTAAGCATATCACTCACTAGCTAAGGCATGGGCTCCGTTCTCCTCCCCGTTGGCAGTATTCTCTCCGTTCTTGGCGTTGCCGGCGATGCTGCCTCCGGTGGCCGAGGTCGGGGCTGAAGTGGCCGCCTGCTGCTGCGCCATTTTATCTCTGTAGGCCTGCTGCCGCGTCTGAACAACGTCCGGCATCACTGCGTCAATCAGAGACAGAGACTCTATGGGCCGCCCGTCAAATAGTGTGCCATCCTAAAGAGAAGAGGAATAAACAGTTAGGGAGGAGAAGAGGAGAGAGCCGAGGGGAAAGAGGAGGAGACAAGGAATTAAGGAGAGAGAAGAAGAGAGAAAAGGTGACAAACATGTAATACGGTGAGAAGAAGAAAAGAGACAAGAAAAGGAGGAAGGACAAATATGAGAATAGAGGGAAGGATACATGGATAGGAGGAGGAGAAGATAAATGAGGGGAGAGGGGAAGGGGCAAGGAAAGTAGACACGAGGACAGGAGAAAGGGACCGTATAAGAGACAAGGTAGGAAGAGCAAAGAGAGAAGGAGAGGAAGAGAGGTAAGGAGATTGTAGGGGGGAGGACACAAGGAGAGAAACGATAACAAAGGGAAAGCACATAAGGAAAGAAGAAGAGGAGACGAGAAGGGAGAGCAAATGGGAAAGGATGGGAGAAGAGGAGATAAAGAGAGGGGATAAGGAATGTAGAGTAGAGAGGAGTGTTTCCGTGTTGTTGTTGTTGTTGTTGTTGTTGTTGTGCCCCACCTCGTTGATGCTGACTTCAGCCTCCACGTACTGCAGGCCCTTCTGGATGATACTGATCAGGGCAGCAGGGGGCACCAGAGCTCCATTGATGTTGGACTGGCTGATGTGACTCTCTATCCCGAAAGTGAACGCTGAGTGGGAGAACCCTGGAGAGGAGAGCAGGCATTTCATCTCATACTGTACAAAACAGTAAATAGCATTTCCTTCATGATTTATTTAGGGACTATATCTTACGTTTCCTCCACTGCCATCGTGATCCTTGCACACGAGTGCTACTAACCTTTTTCTCTATTCATACTCGCCCACGTGTTTCTTTTCTAGATAACTCCCCCATCATAGACTTTACGGTGTTCATGAAACAGTGGTGTAAGAAGTTCTAGATCCTATACTTAAGTCAAAGTAGTCTAAAAATACTCTGTTCAAAGTAAAAGTCCTGCATTCAAAATATTTATTAAGTAAAAGTACAAAAGTATGTAAGTATGTAGACTCACTATCCACAGTGGTCATTTTCAGAAAATAAAAAAGAATTAGTGACGCATTAATGTGTCTCTAATTGTAATTGTTCAGTGTTTAAAGATGGCATAACTTGAATCCCTTTTTATACTGCAAGGCATTTCTATCCATAGCAGTACAGTATAGTGTATCAGTTGATTTATTATGTTATGAATAATATAAACCTGCCAAAGTCATTAGTAACTATTGTTGTTAAATACAATGTAGTGAGTAAAACATGCAATATTTGCTTCCAAAATGCAGTGGAGTAGAAGTAGAAATTAGCATAACATATGACTTTATAGCAGGGGTGTCAAACTCAAATTCATCACGGGCCACATTCGCATTATGGTTGCACTCAAAGGGCTGTTTGTAACTTTAAGACTATATAAAAATACATATATAAATATTTAATACATATAAAATAATGTATTATATTGGATTATAATCGGATAGGGTAATAACTTCAGAATTAACTCGGTCTGAAAGCAGAAGTCTGGGGCAAATAATTGCAAGTCTCTTCAGTGAGAATGTCACAAAATGATTTTTAAAGACATTTTGAAAAAAAAGTCAATTCTGAGAAAAAAGGCATATTTAGAAGAAAAAAAGTCAAATTTGAGATGCATTGTGCTCCATGTATGGGCAACCTGCTTCTGTACATCGCCATGTAACCGTATAACAAACATATTATATTCTTTGCAAGCTCTTGTGGGGCCACATCAAATGAAGTCACGGGCCGGATTTGGCCCCCGGGCCTTGAGTTTGACACCCCTGCTTTATAGGGTCTGAATAGGCCAACTTGTTGCCAGCTCAGTAGCCTTTTGGGACGTGTAAATGTGAATCATTCTCATCGGGTCTGCTGTATTATTACACATGACAGCTGAAGCCTTTGTCCATATAAAAACACATAGTAATCGTGTACATTATTTATGTGTCAATTAAAATATGTTCAATAGACAAACAGGATCTTTGTGTTAAATGTAAAGGATCAAAAGGCCTGTCATTATTTGACGCACCACTTCTGTGTTTCAATAAAAGATTAAACAAGAATGTAAACGTGACGGAATGTTTTTGATTTATGTTAGCCATCTGTGCCAAAAGTATTTGATATGAGGCGAGGGACGTTAAGTTTCACACGGTTCATTGACACACATGTGAGAGTGTACTCTGCACTGATACAGGGTTACAAAGCGCAGCGCAGTAGATGAAAGGTCAGTGTCACAAAGGTTAGGAAGCCGGCATTTATTAGTGACCAGTGACACATTTGAAAGACTCTTTAACCATGAGGTTTCCCTCTCGGTCAGAAAAGCACCACCAATAATACAAATGTGTACTCCCAATGTGCAGGTCAGGGTTTGGCATTACAGCCTTTAGCACAGTTCTTAGTGTAAATACAGTCTATGCATTTAGGATTGATTTAGTAGTGGATAACCCCCCCCCCCCCCCCCACCACTGCAGACAGACAGTGAGTGTGTGTGGTGCTGTTCTCTCTTCAATCTAAATGTTCCTTTCATACACCCAGCTGACCCACACACATGGTGTTGTGTAACCACCTAACATGCAACTTGTTGAAAGAATCAAACAGAGACAGGCGTTTCTCTCATGTGTGGAGTCATGCAGGGGAACGATACAGATACAATATCAGAAACAAATGTTATAAAATACATGAAATAGTACTGCTAGAAAAACATTTATTTGGCTTTAAATATAAATTAAAAAATCATGTTCCCAGCGAATTATCTTTACTGTTTCGTTGGGGTTTTTTGCTACAATACACTTTTTAAAGACAAGAATAGCTTCTCATCACTTTGGTGAAACTTTGACCAAATGTTAGTTTACCATAGGTCAAAGCAAGTTCGTATTGTTCTTTAAAAACAAATGGGACCTGACAGTGAGGCAATGTTTTTACACATATCTACTCTTGGACTTTCATAACTCATTCAAGTTTTAGGATGGGTTTGATTTTTGATGTTTTTCTAATCAAAAGCCTTGAAAAGAGTTGTTTGACCACTCCGAGCCACCGTACATGCAAACAGCATCAAGCCAGCACAGAGCACTCTTGGACAAACACAGTGAAGAACACAGGGATGCGTAACTGCGTAAAGGGGATGGCAGCTGTGGCAGAACAGCTTGGAATTCAGATATGATCGCTAAACATAGATGATGTGCTACATGTAGCTTAATTATAGCTTTTAGCTAATGTCCTTCAGTTTTTAGCGATGAGATCGGCGCTATCTGTTGCACTCGTGTTATTAATTCAGTTGCTAGCAGGCTTGACTGTCAATAGAACGCAAACTTATTGATTTAATCTCATATGGAAAATCTTCTTATATGATCATGAAACCGGATGCAGAACACAAGTTTCTGGGGTAATCACTCTAATGCTTGGTGACTTTGACCTTCAATCATCTCAAATGATGTGCGACACGGTATCAAAGCCAACACTTCATTTAGAAATAATGGAAATCAGAATGACATTGGATGTAACATCTGATTAGTAAGAAAGCCAAGCACTAATGAAAGTTGTTTAATAATTAATCAGCAACATGTAATGACATTTTCGGACTGATTATGATAAGTACCTGACTCCTGTAGGTATCTGTAGACCAGGAAGTTGACCTCATCACTGCTAATGCTCATCTTTACTCCTGTTACACCATGAGGTCAGCACACACACACAGCCTGGAACAGAGAGAGATTCAGTCAGTCAGTAACACTCTGCTCAACGCACAAAACACATACATGTGACTGCCAATAGGACAGTTCAAATGCGTCTGTATCTCAGAGCAGCACCTAAAATGACGCATATTAAAAAATATATTCATATTTACAGATAATTCAAATGTAATTTCATTGCAAAAAAGATTGCAGTTATGTGTAGTTGAGGTTTACTTTCTAGGTAGGTTGTTCTTCTGAAAGGTGTGTAGATATAAAAAAAAGTCAGCAAGAAAATAATTGTTTTGGACAATCAATTACAGATATTATTTAAAATCAGATAAGTAACCAATTAGGTCGCAATCCATCAACTCAACGAATAAAAGGGGTGAGACATCAGCAGGAAGGTGACACTTCCTGTGGTATAACCTTTTGTAAGACATTGCTTTGTCTGTGTTTTCATGAGGTAAAACGCTTGGGAACTTTATAACCTCACTGATGCAGCTTTCACACCAGCGCTTTTCCCTTTCTAGCTCCGAGCGGGAGCTTTTCTGGTTCAGCTCCGGTTTCCCTTTTCTGCTCCCGCTCTGTTCACACCCGCCCAGAGCTGCCGCTGCTGCGTCATGACGTCACCGTTTACGTGCCTGCTTCATAAAATCCAAACCGCGCGGAAATCCCTCACATCGACAACAAAAACAATGGCCGATTGTATTGAAGCGCTGTTCGCTTTGGTTATGCTCTTACGAAACGAAATGGAAGGCATCGGACGACTTTACAAGGCACGACTTTACTTGGAACTTTACAAACATCACATGCGAAATGCAAGACTTCTTTGTGGTCTTCAGCATCTACTTCAACCCGCCTCGACGTAAGAGAGACGTAAGCGACGCCGCCTCTTAGCTCCGAAGCTCTTGCCTCTAGACCGACAATTTTTTGGAGCTGGAAGTGAACCGGATTCCGGAGCTAAGAGGAGGCGCCTCTGCGGTGTGAAGAGGAAAAACCGGTGCTTTTCAGGCTCCAGCTCCGAGCCGGAGCCTGAAAACGCGTGAAAGGGGCATGAGAGCCAGAGAGCTGATCCCAAATAAGGACCAGCTCATTATTCTCCCCTGAGTATAATCAGCCATGTAATGCCTGGAGCTCAGTGTCTGCAGCCCCCCAACCCCCCCTCCCAAAAGGAGACTTTCTGTGCATCTAATGGCATTTAAGTGGATGAAGCACTCTCATGGGTACGGGGCACTCTAGCTTACATTTCACTTCCCAGGATGTTAGACTTTCTTGGTCTGGCCAAGAAAAACATTTAGCATGACCTCGTGACCTCTGGCCTTTGCAGAATGTCTAACCCATGAGGGCAGGGGAGGGGGGGGGGGGGGTCACTGTCAAACTGGTAACAAGCATTTCCTGTTCAACAGACTGTGACACGGTGATGCTATCATAGTAGACGCTGTAATCTATTGGAGCTCCAACAACAAGGAGCTGGAGCCGGTTACATCAGCTCCACAGATGCCCCTTTCACACCAGCGCTTTTTCAGCTCCGGCTCGGAGCTGGAGCCTGAAAAGCGCCGGTTTTTCCTGTTCACACCGCAGCGGCGCCGGCTCTTAGCTCCGGAATCGGGTTCACTTCCAGCTCCAAAAAATTGTCCGTCTAGAGGCAAGAGCTTCGGAGCTAAGAGGTGGCGTCGCTTACGTCTCTCTTACGTCGAGGCGTGCAGGAAACTAAACCCTCCTCCTCTGAACATGGGTCGACTGTCATGCCTGCCTACAAGCAGTAGTGCTTATAAACACACTTTATAAAGTCAGGCAACACTAACCAGGCTTCGTGTGATTCTGTTTATTTGTACCTTACTTTGACCATCCGTTCACTGTTATTGATCATTGTGGAGAGAGGCAGACGTTTTGTTTTGTATTATAGCAGCTATCGGATGGAATCAATACATAGGCTGCACAGGTTGTCGTGTCCAACTATCACAAGTAGAATCATAATACAAATACGCCGGTAAAATGTGCCTGTAGAAAACGGTTTATGCCACAATAGGATAGCAATAGCAAGTAGTCAGTTTAGCTTCGGTTGCTATGCTAACATCACCCATTTTATACCAGAGAAACTTTCATAACAGCGTTGTGATACCAAACAGCGTCAATTCAGACTGACACACATTCACTTAGGCTAAGGGGAACTGGGGATATGTATCAGCTGCTTGTGTGAGTCAGACAGTGAATACTTTAGAGCGGCCGCAGCAGTGTGAGCTAACCGGGAGCTAGCGGGAGAATAAACTCCTGTGGAAGAGCAGCCAACACTGCAGCGGTCGGTAAATGCCGAAGAAACACATTAATAAACAATGAACCACGGCACTCTGGAGAAAAGTATAAGGTTGGAGAAGTCGTTATTCAATTTAATCTGGCTTCGTGTGATTAAAAGCAACACGATCATCGACCCGACGCAGTTCACCGTTGTTGTTGTGAGCGCCGTAATGCCGTTGGGGAGCAAATCAGCGATGTAAACGATGACGTCATGACGCAGCAGCGGCAGCACCAGTCGGGTGCTGGGCGGTGTGAACAGAGCGGGAGCAGAAAAGGGAAACCGGAGCTGAACCAGAAAAGCTCCCGCTCGGAGCTAGAAAGGAAAAGCGCTGGTGTGAAAGCCGCAAGAGAGTCTCGGAGCCCAGGCTGAGCTGTTTGGGGACATGTCCCTGACCCAGGAGACAGCAGGAGGAGAGCGCATGTTGGTTCAGCACTTATCTGTGTCTGGCACAGTCAACTGCCTCACCCCTTTTCCAGTGAAAAACTAAAATTGGCACCAAGTGGAAAATATTGTTGTCATGCCTAAAAGCTGCTACGTCGTGTTTTGCAAATCAAACAACAAAAAAGATCAAAATCCAGATTGATTTACTTTTTGTCCGAAAAAAGCAGAGAAAGAAAAGATCTGTGGCTTCAGGCCTCCAGAGGGAGGCAAATTATAGCCAACGTGTACGTCTGTACAATGAGCTTAATTCAAAATAAACATTTGCAGTGTCAAAAGTTGAAGTATTAAATGTAGATTCTTCATTCAAATATAAAAACATTACAAGCCAAGAAAAGCCCTGTATACGCTTTTGCCTGCTGTCTGCTCCTGTCCACCGACAGACTGTCAGGACATCGATCCCCTACTCATTTTAATGAAACCATATATTGGACGGCTTATATGGAGCTCTATTGACATATGTGTCATTGTTAGCCTGCCTGGCTATCGTAAATTGGGCTTCTGGTAGATATAAAATACACAGTTCAACGAAAAATTCGGAATTTGTATTTACCGCCAGTCAGGGGCGGATCTAGACAAATATTCATGGGGTGGCAAGAGGGTGGCAGGAGATTTTGAGGGGTGGCATCCCCTGACAGAAGTATATGCTGATTTAAATCGCAATCATATCAATCAATTAGGGTGTAACGGTATACGTACCCGGACTGAAATTATTCGGTACGGGCCTCTTCGGTTCGGTACACGTGTGTACCGAACGAATATAGCGTTAAACGTACAAAATTGAGAACATGAACAACTTTCTGGAAGTAATCTATATCATAGAGCGACCAAGTCATTTCATTGGACGAGAGGCATACTATGAGAGCTGGTCACAGGGATGCTTTCAAATGTAGTCAGTCATTTGAGGAACTGTCGAAATGGCGAACGCAGATAAAGTTGAGCTGAAAATCCTCCAGCATCATTGAAATCTCCGGTTTGGGAACATTTTGGTTTCGCAGTTACGTACAAGGATGACGGACAAAGACAGGTGGACCGAACCAAAGCTGTTTGTCGGCATTGTTCAACTAACATTGGTTACGCGGCTGGCAATACATCACACTCATTTGAAAAGGCATCACCGAATGTGAATATCACCGGTACCAAAAGAAAAAAGACTGAAGTGCAAACCCAACTCCCACTAGCATGTAAGCCTCCACCACTCGCAAAAAGTTCAGACCGAGCCAAAGCTATTACAAACACCAAATATCCTTATGTTGCCATGTTAGCAAAGCGCTACCTGGCTGTATCTGCTACCTCTGTCCCTAGAGAGGGTGTTCTCCACAGCAGGAGACATTGTTAGTGCCAGCAGATCTGCCCTTTCGGCAAGCAATGTGGACAAGTTCATTTTTCTTTAAACAACATGAAAATACAATGACAAGCAAGTCCTAATGTCAAGCCGGCTGCTTAGGTACAGTACAGTTCAAATACAGATTATTTCAGTTCATCGAAATGCTGCACCTTAATGTTTATTTTACTATATTTTGTATTTATTTGAATACATTAGTCACAGTTTAATAATAATTAAAAAAATGTTTTTAATGTTTTGTGATAATTTTTTCTGCTGTACCGAAAACGTAACGAACCAAACCGTGACCTAAAACCGAGGTACGTACCGAACCGAAATGTTTGTGAACCGTTACACCCCTACCATCAATGTTAACTTGGAAAGCCACAATATTAATATTTTAACTCAATCACATAGGTGATATTATTGTGGCACATCAGTAAAGCCTTACAAGGTGACAGACGTAATGTAATGAATTTTAACTGAACAATAACTGAATGAGTTTGTCTCACTCTTAGACCAGCATGGGAACCAAATCTCTGCATAGATTTGGTACAGATATAGTGAAGAACTGGTATGATTCACATATTCATTTATTATTGAATAAACTATATTTTTTGGAGGAGTTAATGATGAATGTTCATCAAGATGCTTGCTCACCCTCCTTCAAATTTGAAAAACAAGTAATTATATCATTATTGATATACAGTTACAACCTTGACTTTACATCAGAAAGAACAAACATTAAAGAAGTGACTAACTGCATCAGTTAGGGTTAAAAAACGTGTATTCAGCTAAAACATAAAGTTAAATCAAAGTGGTTACTTTCTGTTGGCTGGGCAGTGTAGTTTTACACACCGTCTTATTTTACTTTCTCAGGACTTAAAACTGTTTTTTGGGGGCAGACCCCCTCAAAGAAAAAAATATATACACGCATACAAGGTCATCATCTTAACAGTTTGTTATTCTCATCGAGTCATCCGTGAGCAGAGCATCAAGTTGGCATGCCTATTACAGCTGAATGCGGCGATTACTATTTTGTTCAGCAAAACGCCTCACAAACTGAGTACAGCCAAACTTGACATTCTCTTCTCTGTCATTGTAGACCGCAACTACCTCATTCCTTCAGTGCTTGGGTCCGAAAGGCTTCTCGTTTTGCGCCGTCCCAAAGTTCAAGTGAATTCGCCACCAATCATATTTCCACTCTCGCGCCAGGACTGGGGGAGGGGTTACATGACATGCATCTTGTGCTGCATTCACTTGCACTCGGACATTAGAGACTTTCTCTCATAAATGTCCGATGAGCCACAACTTTTCTTTCAAAACAAAGCTGGGGTGGCAAGGCTATTGTTTAGGGTGGCAGTTGCCACCCCATGCCACCCCGGTAGATCCGCCCCTGCCGCCAGTCAAATGACAGTGAATGTTTTCACCCAAAAAGGGGCATTGCCATGACATAGAGGGAAAGTACCCAGAAGGGTTTCTCTCATGCAAACAGCAAGAAGATAAAAGAATACAAACAACTGCAGAGGACGATTGCAGGTCAGGACTAACTTAATCAAATTAAGAAACACCACTGAAAAAGAAGCTAAGTGCTAATTGGCTACATTTGTTGATGTTGAAATGAAACACAGGCATCGCAGACAAACTGTGCTTTATATTAGACCTTTTATTAAACACAGTCTGGTGTCATACTACGAACACTGCTCACTTTAAAGACATGCCTACGTTTAGGAACTGTGTTTATGGCAGCCACCAATGAAAATACCTCCGCACAAAGTCAAATCAACTGTCTATAAATGTGTTCCGGACGCAGGTACTCGCCACTGAAAATGACAATAATACTACGATACAGCCGATGCAGGGAGAGACTTTATTTACCACAATAACTTGATCTAAACCGTATAGTATGATATCACTGTATGTGGCAACAACCAAAAAAGATATCCTAAGGAGACGAAACAAGGTGCAAGCTCACATTCTCCCTGACAGACCGCCCACCTCTATGTAATAATAATAATAATAATTTCAATTTATATAGCGCCTTTCACGAAACCCAAGGACGCTTTACAATGGGAAGTAACACAACAAAAAGTAATAATAATCATACAGATACATAGGCTGAAGAAAACAAAACAGGAACAGGTTGCTGGGTACTGTATATTAGTTGAGGCCAAAGGCCTGAGTGAACAGATGGTGTTTGAGGTGTTTTTTGAAGGTGTCCAGAGTGTCTGCATTCCTGATTGCACAGGGGAGAGAATTCCAGAGGGTGGGGGCTGCGACACTGAAGGCTCTGTTGCCAAATGTTTTCAGCTTGGAGCGCTGGATGGAGAGCAGCCCTTTGTCAGAGGACCGCAGGTGACGAGAGGGGGTGTAGGGCTGAAGGAGGTCAGAGATGTATGGAGGGGCTAGGGAGTGGAGAGATTTGTAAGTTAGCAGGAGGAGTTTGTACTGGATGCGTGACTTGACCGGGAGCCAGTGAAGGTGGATGAGGGTAGGGGTGATGTATGCGTCTAGCTA
Source organism: Gymnodraco acuticeps (assembly GCF_902827175.1). NCBI lineage: Eukaryota > Metazoa > Chordata > Actinopteri > Perciformes > Bathydraconidae > Gymnodraco > Gymnodraco acuticeps. The sequence continues at coordinate 438,377 of NW_022990055.1, read as the reverse complement.
ATAGAGGTTTCAGATAACTGGCTCGAAGGTAGGCAAGATCAATACACGGCAGTACAGTGCCTGTAGCTTATTACAGGCATAAATCAACCAATAAATGTACAACTGCGTACTGTGATTTAAAGCAACTGCATACACACTACACTGACATGCAACGTTGAGGCTCATTGATTTACAGCCACAGCTGCAGGGTGCACGGTAGTGAGTGTAGCAGCATGCAGTGCAAACTGCCAACATGCCTTTTCATTCTACAACTTGGGACACAGATGGAGGGTTTTTAGATCTTGTTGTTTCTTGTGTTTCAGGTTCGTACAAAACATATATGCATGTGTTGCCTCTACTGTGACATGTGTCCATGTTTTCATTTCCAAAAAGCTCTTTATTTGTCTCTTACTAAAGATAAGTAGTGAGTCAATACTTATTGACTCACTACAATCCCAGTAAGAGGTGCTTTTTTTCTCTTACAAAAAAAGCACCTCTTTTCCCTCTCTGTCTGAAACCAGAGCCCAATATAAGCCGGAGTGTTACACAGTGGTGTCACCATGTTATAGAAGTAAACAAAGGAGTCCATTGGAGGCGTTTCAGGCTGGGGGGGGGGGGGGGGGGGCGAGTGATTTGGGAGTTTAACCTTTGCAGACCATTGATATGCACAACACACTACAGGAAAGGGGACACCCCAAAAAACACAATAGGGCCTCTTTAAAACAAGTAAACACAGTGATAATAAGTGATAAGACGAATAATACAAAAACGAAATAAGTGATTGTCTCGTTAAAGAAAATGCTCTTGTCTTAAGAACAATATTAATAGAGGCTGAATGTAAGACGTGGTGAGAGATATTTCCTATAATAAATTATATTGATTTGTTTATGATATGCGTTAAGACTACACATAGGGTTTAGAGGACTGAGGAAATGATATAATCGACAAACTTAAAACCAAGATGGGAGTCTGAGTAGAAGCCTGCTGTGTGTTTGCCTGAAACCTGCAGACTGTTGAGTCACAGATCAGAGCTCCTCTGCTCAGATCCCCTCTGACAGCAGCAGAGCCCTGGAGGAGCATCACTGTGTAAACAGAGCACTGCAGTTCCCTCCTCCACCATCCCACTGCAGTGGCGCTGTGGAGCCACCATCTGCAGCGAGAGCCTCTGTGTTTACAGTGTGGGAGAGCGGGGGATGGGAGAGGAGAAGGGATTCTCTGTCTCTGCATTTCTTCCCTCTCTTTCTCTCCCCTTGTGACTGCTGCCAGTGGCAAACTGGCCTTTACAGCAGATCTCAAATCAGCTCAACCAGGAAGAAAGGGAGACGCACAAAAACACAGGACAATTAAACATATGCAGAAAATACTCTGTATTATTGTGACGTATTTGTTAAAAAACAACATGAATTCATAATGAGAGAGGGAGGTGCCATCCTTCACAATATGAAATCAATATCACTACGTCAATCATATTTGCTTGGTCATCAGCTGGCCTACATAATTCATTGACCCAAACACCGGCTAATGAAACATCCAATCAAAAGCTTCAGCTCACTCAGAGGTGTGAGGAAAACATAACACCTCATCAATATGCGGTAATGCGCTACCTGCTGTCGCAACACATTTCACTTTGTATCAATCAAGCGTTCTTCTTAGCAACTCATTAATAACATGCACAACTGATATGAACACATTAGGTGAGTGGACAAGGGAGCGCTTGTTTTTAACTGCCTTGTATACACCAAATGCAGGTTTATTAGGAAGACGGTCACTGAATACAAAATATCATAATGTATGTATCTGCTAAGCCTTATCATGGACACAATTCTGCAATAAAATGTGTATGACACTGCATCAGCTAAGTATTTTATGACAACATACTAAACTAACCTCCGTTAACACATTATGTATGTGCGGTAGTATGTGCATGGCCATTATTTTTCAAATAATATAAGTATGCACCAGACTGAAGAATATTTCATTATGTGTGTTAAATGGCAACCGGGAAAATAAAACCCTATTTTAAACCCTGAAGAGGAAACTGCCACACACTGCTGCGTCTCACTGCACCATGTGTGTTCTTGTGTCCCCCCCCCCTCTCTGTGATAATAATATCCTCTGTGTAGGTTTCATGTCCTTTGAAGACTGTGCTGCATCAATACGTAAGGAAGACCCAAGCTGTGGCTGCTGCTGCTCTCATTCTACTCCGCAGGTGGAGAAATGGGGCTCATTCCTATTTAAAGGATCTGCCTGAGACCGGATGGTGAGCCTATTCTAAGAAATGAGATGCAGGCAGAGGGAAGGGATGATTTAAGGCATTATTTCACAGTCTCTTACATTCAAAGAAACACATCTAATAGTCCTGGACCCCATTAACTCACACATACAAACTGTTGCCACAATCAGGCAAAAGACAACACAAATAGGAATAGAAACTCAATGTGGTTAACCGTAAGCTTGCAGCACCCAAGATCTGTGGGTGTAATCTTAGAAAAAAGTACTGCAAATGTGCAAAATATCAATCAAAACATAGACTCGTACTAGGAAAATGTGCATGTGGTGACAGCAACATTGTTACTCATTTAAGAAGGTGGTGTGTTTTTTTCTAATAATGATACAGGGGGTCTCTTTTCGGTACTATAAACTAGGGCTGCTCGATTATGGCAAAAATCATTATCTCGATTATTTGGGTCAATAATTGATATCACGATTATTAAAAACGATTATCCATTTACTTTGAAAACATCCATTTATTGAAAAAAAAAATGGAACAGTATGTTTTTAACAGTTGATTACTCTGAACTTTAAGTATAATTCAACTGAAAAACCAATACAAAAAATTAATAATAAAAAAATAATCGTTTTATTTCGATTACGTTGTTTTCGTAATCGCTGCAAGCCAAAATCGTAATTATACGATTAATTGAGCAGCCCTACTATAAAGCCTTTAGTGTCTCTAAAGGGAGCTTTGTGAAGTCTGAGAAATGTGCTCGGCTGATGTCACTCTGTCAGGCTTGATTGGTCCGTTTGTCATTTCCTATCGTGTACTTGTGTTGGTGTGGCAGAGGACTATCTAATAAAAGCAGTGCAACTCTTAGAAATCTGGTTCTTAGCCAGCACTTCTTTGAGGAAGTGAGGAAATATTGAAGTTTTTTGCTACTAATATCTCCAAACTCGTCTATACATCAATATACAATCATTACAAGTGTAACCATCTTGGAACAAGGCAATACTTTTGCTCCTGAGCACCTCTCATTGGTTACCGTCTGTTACAGGATGGAACATAGTTTAGAGACGAAAGGATTGTTTTACACGGAGCCAAGCTAATAGAGAGCACCAGAGAATAACCCACGTGTATCATGATTGCATTTTGGCCAATGTGTTTTGCCTCCTTTGCCCTCCACACGGACTAATGTCAGTACCAGCATGCAACCAACGCCTGCACAAACATGACTGGCCATAACACTCAGACCAGAAGGGGAATCAAAACACTTCTGACACTTAAATCCTTTCCCGTTGCCTACATATCCTGCATTCATAAACAGATATCTATATTGCATTACACATTTAAGCATTGTTGCTGAACTGTAAACCCCATTAAGTTGTGTTTTTATTCCACAGTGCAGTTGTGTGAGGCACAATGACAAGGGAGTTGTGTCTCCCCTCCCCCTCTCCATGGTTACTGCTCTCTTAGAGAGATTGCGTTGGCAGGCGTAGCTCTGCCTCACATGGCCTGTGTTGGGTCAGTGAGGCTGTCTGTCAGTGACAGATGGTAGCATGTAGGCAGTGCCAGCTAGCACTGCTTGATGAGCAGCTCAACCTGCTGTAGGCAGCAGGTCCATCAGCAGCGGTTATCTCACTGCGAGCAGACATCGCCCCAGTCACAAGTCCAATCACTTAAAGAATCTCTTTACAAGGTGAAGTCTGCTGCATGAATCAGGAACATGGTTATTGGTTGCTTTGCAATTCAAATAGTGGGACTGGATATCACACGAAATACAGCAGAACAGATGCAGGTGGAGCTGCAATACCAAGTAAAAGCATCATGTTACAGGGGTACACGAGGTAACATCAAGATGTTTGCTAAATAGAGCATTGTTTCTTTGGTCAAACGGCCGAGTCAGTCAAAAAGACCCAAAACAACCGCCTCACTGCAATTATAATGTACCTGTCATTTCTCTATAAGCCCTCTGTGAGCTATCTGAATATTATTGACAAATTGCTAGGCAATGGGGCAGGATGTTGGTGTTGCATGTGTTCTGGTTTCTGTCCGAATTGGCCAATCAGGTTTGAGCGGGCTTTAGTCGACAAAACACAAAAACGGGTGAATCGCATTGCCTGAAATGTAATCACAGAATTAGCGATGTTAATAATAAACAGTTTGATTGATTCAAAGACGTATAAATGGTTTCCACAAATGGAAAATGCAATGCAAGAAACTACAGAGAGGTTCATATTTAGCCTATGCTATCAACATGTTTATTGAAACATTCGGCTTGGCTGACGAAACTGTTCATTGCAGCATGACAATAATGACATTAACAGCCTAAGAATCAGTTGAACAAGGTCATTATACTTCATGACACTTATCCTAATGTGTCAGACTTGACATGTTTTAGGTGATTTGTGATCGATATACAAGAGTTACATCTCATATCACCCAACAGAGGCTAATGAATTGATTCCATACAAAGTCTCAACTCGTTGAAGACGTCCCAGATTAAGGCCTTGTTGCAGTTGTTGAGAGTGGTTTTATTGTAGTAAGCTCGTAATCCACATAGCCTCTAAGAACCCGATGAGCTTCTATTTCCTGTTGCCAGTGCCACAGACAGGTTGAGCCGATGTATTGACAGCTGGACGTATTAGGTGACTTATTGAGCGAGGCTGGAGTCTGGGGTTAGAATAAGGTGTGGTGTACTCTAGGGCTGCTCGATTATGGCAAAAATCATAATCTCGATTATTTGGGTCAACAATTGTAATTGTGATCGTTAAATGCGATTATTCATTGACTTTGAAAACCTCCATTTATTGGAGAAAAAAAACAGTTGATTACCCTGAACTTTAAGTATGATTCAACTGAAAAACCAAAAAGAAATCTCTCTAAAGAATGGGCTAGAAAAGGGTGGTGGGGACTACTCAGGGTTATTAAGTTAACCAATGTAGCTGGAAAGCTAACTGCTAACTTGCTAGAAAAATGCTAGCCTTAGTTAGTCGCTATATATCTCGTTCTTTGTGCTGTGCCGTGTACTCTGTTCTAGGGCTGCGCAATCATAATCGTAATTTGTCATAAAGTTTTCTTTACCTGGTTTTAAAAGCTGCATTAAAATAAAGTAACGTCATTTGAATAACTCAAAAGGATGGTATAGTTCTGCTCTATCATTTGCCTTCGTCTCACCCACAGCCTTCAGAACCTGATACATATGGTTATTTATTACACATTAAGGAATGCATTTCAAAGTACAGCCTGACAGTAAGTGTTTGCCATATTTCTGGAAATCTGAAATGTAGATAAATGAAAATGGAGCCATAGAAAATGGTAACGCGTGCTTTGTTACTCATGTCTGGTCTATATTTAAATATCTTCACTTTGTTCCTCTGATTCTTCTGCTCTCTGGACTGAAGAGGCTTCGAGCATCAGGGTTAAGCAGGGACCAATGTTACGCTTTCTTTTGGACACACTAGAGAGATGTCTCAAATATTTGTGATGTGTTTTCCGAATGGGGGCTACAAAGGAAGAGGTGTAGCATACACGCTGAAGTGAATCAATACTGTGGGCTGAATCGTTTTCAAACAAACACTTCTTTCTTCTCTATTTTCCACACATCAACATGAATCAAAAACAAAAGCCATCCTAAAATCAGGCAACATGTTTCTAAAGATTCCTGCATTTCAAGAGAAATGTGATACTCTGCAACCAGCAGGAAAGTGTAGTCATTTGTGTCATTTTGTCTTGCTCCCAAGGTCATGAAAGTATTTAACATGTGTAAGATAATAGAATGAGTCAGTGTGAGTTGTTGAGGGGGAAAGGTTTCTGCAGGGCACAAACAAACTGGTTGGTTGTTTATCTTTCATTCCTACCCTAAAGACCTCGGATTTAAATTCCGTTTGAAGATACTGCAAAAGAAAGCAAGCAAGCTGACTACGTTTCATTCACAGAACAATAACACACGAACAACTATTTAGAATAGAATCACACACCAACAGACCCTTTGACATCACTCGTTCCCCAGATTATCACAAATGATCATTCATTCTTGTGAAACCAGAATTCTTTAGAATGTTATCAAAAGTGCACCGTGATTGATTGACATATCAAAACTGCATTTGTAAAAGGCAACTTGTTTTTCAGAATATCATACTTAATAATGTATTGTGGCCAGGGTTGGGTTGTAACGGAATACATGTAACGGCGTTACGTAATCAGAATACAAAAATCAAGTAACTGTATTCAGCTCGCGTTACATTTGAAAAACGAGTAATCTGATTACAGTTACTTTCGTAAACCTGAAGTGAATACATGTTGGATTACTTATTGGAATTATTGGTGGAAAGATTTCCTCTCAATATTTAATATGCATTAATAAAGGTACAGCCGAATCATCACAGCGCACAAAAACATTACCGCCGCAGATGGACCAAAAAAGTGTTTGAAAAAAAATCGCGGGTCCGCTCAGTGAAACAATAACAGCGAAACATGGAGGAACAAAAGTCTGCGTTTAAATCGCGTGTGTGTGGTTAAAACACATCAGCCTGCGGTTGCTCTTTAGCCTTTCTAATGATTATTTCTGAAGGTATACCAGGGTTTCCCACACATAGAATATACCTGGGCGGGCCGCCCAGGTATATTAACGGCCGCCCAAGTATATTTCGCGACCCATTTTTTTTTTTTTTTTTTTTTTTTCTAAGTTTTTTTTGTATTTTTTTTTTTGTATTCGTCCGTGACCACGACGCCATCTGCGATCGATTAACTTGTGGACAATGATCCCTCGCTCCCTTGCTCTGATCTCGCCTCCTTCTGGCCTGTTAAGTGGCCTGCCTCACACAGGGTGACTGGCTGTCCACATGATGTGGCCTGCCGACATGGCCACTGTCATACAGATCATAAATCAAAGCCCTTGATTGGTCTCTGTGTGTCATTCAAGCTCAGGATAACCTCAGCTCAGGTGAGGTAAAGCACTCTCTGAGTGTTTAGATAGTTAACTTAGTTTAAGTTCTCAGTGGGTCTCAAACGGTGTGGTCACCATTTATGTAAACTAGGGATGTGCATCTCCATCACTGAGGCCGATGCGATGCGCATCTCGATACGTTGCCACGATACGATACATTAACGATACATTTGAAACACCAGGCGATGCGATACGATACGATTCACCCCTGTTGCGATACAGTTCGATACGATTTGATTCAACATTATGCGATTCGGTGCGATACGATTCAACACGATGCAAAAATAATACTTCAATATGGTATGACAGAGGATTTTTGTTTTATTCCTTATATGCAGCAAATCATACATTAACAAAAAAGTGCTTTATATATTTGGTACTGCACATCCCATCATGCCGTTTATTTTTTTGCCTTTAAAAGCTCTCCAGAGTACAATTCTATAACACCTCACAGTTAAACAATTTAAGGATGCATTGCTCATGATTAACAATGTGCAAATAACAGCTACCATAGTGCAATGCCCATACAGCTGCTGCCTGATGTGCTTAACACTCATTCATAGGCTAACTCACCAGTGAGCAGAAAGCAGTGGGTTCTATATGAACAATAAAGAAAATAACCTTTCACAAACAGGTATTTCATAACTGCTTACAGTAAGGAAGACATTTAAACTATTATTGGCCGTCACAGGCTGCTGTAAACTAAACACCACTCTCTCTGACAGAACACCTCACTGAGTGATTTAACTCATATGTCTAACTTTCAGGTTTCTCTTTTCAGCCGCAGACCCCATGTGCGTCTTTATGTGCGTCGCTAAGTTCCTCGTACTACTTGTGTACTTTAAAGCGGCTCGGCATCGTTAACAATTTGCGAGCGATTTTTCAAGTTGACCGTCTGTGCCGTGCACATATACCATCAGGACGTTACTGATGGGGTGCGGCTGCGGAGTGATACTGTGTGTATACAAGCCCGCATCTAGGACGGATCTATGTATCATGGCTGTAGACCTGTTAAGTAATAAAGATACCTCATACAAAGGTCTACGGATACCTTATTACTCTCCATGACCTGCGGTCAACTATATAGCATAAAGGACTATTACACCGTCTTTCTTGAACAATCCGAAGTGTTGCCAAACGTTTGATATGTAGGTATTTTTCAGTGCGCTGTGTTTCTCTTTCTCCTCAACTTCCGTGTGTGTTGATAACTGAGACTCTCGGCCTCCGTAGTGGCGAAGCAAATATCAAAGATCGTCTCTGCTGAGCGTTGACAAGATGAGGGGATTTTATATGAATGAATCGGTTTTTTACCGATGCAAAGACGCTACGCCATCGATGCATTGCGAGTTCAACCCGGTTCAACCCAAACTGTAGCCGATGTGCACTCTTTCAACCGGTGCACTCGCATCTTGAACGTTTATGCCGGTGCACCGATGCGAATCGGTGAATCTTAACATCTCTAATGTAAACACATATTTCCATTTGAGAGGGTAGTGATTGGTCTAATGGATAGTGAGGTGGGCTGAAGATCGGAAGGCTGTGAGTTCAAATCCCGCCAAGAACACCACCACTAGTGTGCCCTTGAGTGCCATCTTTACGCAAAATGGTTATACAAAATGATTATACAAAATTAAAACTTTTTTTTTTTTTTTGCGCCCGTTCTAAGCCATGTCCTCACTCCTCACATCCCAAGCTGCATCCCCAAAGAGTTTATTATGTTGTTACATCGTTTCAGATGTTATGTTTCAGTTGTGCTCTTGATAAGCCATTAAAACAGTAAAACACGTTCAGTTTCCTTTTGCTTTTTGTGTCTCCTGTTCACCAAAACATACCCATCTGTGATGGAAAAAGAAAGTCATCCAAAAGTAATCTAAAAGTAATCTGATTACGTTACTTTTTTAAGACACGTAACTGTAACTGTATTCGGATTACTTTCAGAGCCATGTCATCAGTAATCAGTAACTGATTACATTTACAAAGTAACCCTCCCAACCCTGATTGTGGCTGTGCAGAGATCAAGCCTACAAATCCAGATTCTGCATATTACCATACAGAAAATCGTTGGTACAAAAACATTTCATCATGATCATTTAGAAATATTTTTCAATGAAAATGAGAATAAAGATGCTTAAATGGTCTATCAAATAGTCATAGTATCAGAAAGATGACCGCAATGAAAAATGACTCCAAATAGTTCAGTATTCACTTCCCGTGCTTTACGCAGACATTACTTCATTCTTAGTTTCTCTTCTGTTATGAAAGTGAGAACTAGTGCTTATAGGCTATGCATGTGAAGTACACACTGGGTGACTGAGAACACAGCGCTGACTTAAAGCATCATGAATGAAATAAACAAAGCAGAGCTGAGACTCTACAGTGAGGAGAACAAAGCCTTCCATATGGCTGACGTTAACAAAGCCTGCTGCCAAATGGGGGGGAGCAGCAGCGTCAGTGTCACAGAAAAACATCTTGCTTCAACCAGAAAACCAAGTGAGCAATGTCACTAAGTCAGGCAGAAAGACCTTGGCTGTCCAAGTGTAAATAAACATGAGCATCGCCATGGAGACTGGTAGCTTCTGTGGGGGCTTTCCTGCATTGTACACTGAACTACTGTGCAGAGTTCACAGGAAGTCTGCTGGATCCTTTAACGGTTGAAAACAGGAAGTGTGCACTGCTCTTCTAATGAGAATCAAACTGCGGCTTTCAAACTTTCTCCCAATCATGGACGGGTACAAAAGCAAAAAATAAACTTCAAACATGTTTATAGGGAGAGAATGGGGATACAGGAAGCAACGGGGTTAATGGGAAATGTGGTTCGAATGGCACCAACAATGACGCTTTTGTGTTAAAGAGACTCTAACCTTGATCTGAACCAACTGTGTGGCGTATTCTAGCAATTAGCCAGGTGCAGTCTACGTACTGGGATCAACAGCTGCTAGCAGCTAACAGGGAATACATGTGTCTGACTGGAGAAGCAGTAGAGAACCATGTTCCTTTTTACATCCTTGTGCGTGATAATACACATAATATGCACGACATTTCCTTTTTAAATTTGAATCGCAATGTCAACTTGTGTGATAAAAACATGGCAGAAGACTGAAAGCAACAGAAAAGCAGAGCTAAGCATATAACAATACCTGCTAACCAGCTACGTGCAGTCAGGGGAGACAGAGCCTCACCTGTCATACTCCAATGTAACGGAAAAACAACTAAAGAAAAACTAAATAGTAATAATAATAACATGTCTCCACTGATCTGTGTTGTAAATGTGATTTCTGTATGATTCCAATCGCTTTTTATAGTCAAAATCAGCAAATTGGCCGAGCTCCGCTACAACTACGGGTAGCGATGAGAAGTGAGCCAGGGACGAGCTCTGCCTCACGTAAGCCCACAGTAACTGGCTGGAGCGCGGGCACTAATGTAGCACGAGCACTTATTTTGTGAGCGCGCTCAAGCCAGTTACTGTGTGGTGAGGTGAGGCACAGATGAGCTCTGGCTCACCTCAGAATGCGTCACCCCACAGAAACTGTCTGGAAAGCGGGCCCTAAGCGCATGCCTGCACCATCTCACTGTATGTCACCAATGTAATGTTTGTAGATCCCTTTATTACATTTATCCTCGCCATCCATAGTCTCTAAATAACTTATTTCACGTATATATGATATTTAAGCTCGCTGGTCTCATCATACAACGGCAATGAAAAAAGCACCAGGAGAGGCAGCCATAACCTCTGCCGCACTGAAGGGGGCGCAAGTGAGCCCACAGGTTCTTGTTGCTACTGTTAATCTACGCAGAGACGGTAGCAAACAACAAACTAGACTTTTGAAACTAGAGGAAGATAAGGAGGACTTTTACAAAAAAGTATTAGAGATTGTTGTCCAGAAGGAGAGCATGGACTTCATCTTCAAGTGAAGGTAAGACCACAATTGTAATGAACATGGGATCTTACTAAGAAAGAACAATCCAATATTTAGATTTTGGGTATCCTTTTGTTGAACAGTCTGTTTAAAATGAATCGAAGCATCAGACTAAAAAAGCTTTTGAAAATAACCGAATATTTCGATAAAAGTCAAAATATAATATTTGTAAATCTGACTCTGAAAGAGTCAGTGCCTCACCAGCCATGAACTTCACCGCACGTCACTGCTGCTAACGTATCACTAGTATGTATAATGTACGTTATTGCAATATTCAACGTTATTGTATATATACCTCAAAACAAACCACGCCAACATTAAAACAACAACTTTACCAACTCAACTATCAATATGGATCATAGCAAATCTACCACAGGTGTGAAAACGTGCTTCTTTTCGTCTTCTGCTCTTAGTAAAACATCAGTACTGAAATGCATTGTATGTCGATGTTTTCAACATCCTGAGAACCACCCATGTGCATTCTTTTGAATACCCAGCATGACATCATATCTGCAATACCAAATATTCATGTATAGGTTTTTCTTGATGTATACATGGTATAAGCTAAAAGGAAACCTTGTGTAAGCCACCGACTGCCCAGGACATCAAAGAAGCACCTCGTAAATAACATAACAATCGCAATTTAAAACTCTAATGTAATCTTACTTTCTGCATATTTATTCACCCGATCTTCTGCTCTCTGGACTGAAGAGGCTTCGAGCATCAGGGTTAAGCAGGGACAAATGTTACGCTTTCTTTTGGACACACTAGAGAGACATTTCTAAAATACGTGTGTGGTGTGTTTTCCAAATGGGGGCACACACTGGAAGAGGAGCAGCATACACGCTGAAGTGAACCAATACTGTGGGCTGAATCGTTTTATAACAAAGACTTCTTTCTTCTCTATTTTCCCCCAAACACGCAAATAAAACAAAAACCATCAATAAATCAAGCAACATGTTTCAAAAGATTCTGGCACTTAAGGAGTAATGTGTGACAAAGTAACAAAGAAGCACCTCGCAAATAACATAACAAAGGACATTTTTCAAAAGTCTAATGTCATCTAGATAGATAGAGACAGATTTAAGGGACATATCAGAATTGTTTCTAAGAGCGAACAACAAACTTAAGAAACAAACATCAAGCTAACTGTGAATAGGCAGGTTTATATGTGACAGAGGGATCACTCACCACAGTAGTAGGTCTGTATGCCCCACCAGTATGTTCAGTCAGGGCCTTGTACCATGGGCTCAGAACCTGCAGCAACAAGAGAGTGGACCGTTAGAGGCTTGATAGGATGAGAGACATTCAAACTATGTTGGTTAACACGTGGGACATCTGTTGCATACTAATGTCCGAGGTCATGTTTCCAAAACCCATGTTTCAGGGTTTCTGTGCAATGTGACTGTACAAGACCTGTAAATTAAAAGAATATTCAAAACAGTAAAGCTTTCTGCTGATCTCTAAATGCAAGTGGATGCTATGGAGCATCGTCATACACTTTTAAAAATATATCATTTGGCTTTTTCCACCAAAATCCAGACCTTTTTTCTGCCAGAACATTTTTCAATTGAGAAAATATGTGCATGAATAAAACATGTGTACAAAGCAGATCTTCATTGATAGTTTTTGATGATAATGTGTTAATACAAGTAACAATATTGCAGCAAAAGGCATGGAAGATGAGGGCTGTGATAGGGGAACCATGTGGAAACAATGCAGATTATAAAGTCTTAAAAAATAAGCTTTGGAAAAGAGGAAGAAAATGAAAAATGATTTATTGTGAGACACGCTAAACAGGCTGATTTCAATGCATGTGTCACTTACTTGGGTGACTTGGGGGCTTAGAGATACTTCTGAACCTAACTCATCAAAATGTAATATAATCTCCATGCAGCGTCAGCCAGCAGTACATGGGGACTGAATGGTCTAACCATGTGACTGACACTCATTGAGAAACGTGAACAATGGTTCACCTCTTCAGTGTGAGGACAGACGGAGACCACAGCAAACTATTAAACCATGATCACTGTGGACATTCACAGCAGATGGCCTTGTGTAATGTAAAGCAATACGCTGCAAAAACCTTGCAATCAACACTGACTTTGTGAAGCCTATAATGTCCTATTTTTGGTTATACTGCGATTCAATTCTGTGGTGATTATTAAGGCTGCATACTGAGGCGGTGTTAGAGTGGTGATTGCATAATGCTGAGAAGTGCTATTTCCTGACCTTGATTCCTTGTACTCGTCCTTTCAGCTGCTCCCCTCTCTAACAGTCCTAGTGCACTGATAATGTTCCCACAAAGAGAACAGGAGTAGTTGGGTGTGGCCAGAGTGTTTATGGTTGCAGAGGGCTTGCTGGAGAACACGTCAGTGGCATGACAGGAATGAGGCTTGTAAGCAGATAATAATAATAATAATAACTTGGATTTCTATAGCGCCTTTCATAATACCCAAGGTCGCTTTACAAGGAAGAACAGGAGTATAAACAAACATAACAAACATAACATAACAAAAGGCAGTCAGACAAAACAACAAATAGATTTGGGGCCGAAGTCCTTGGCAGACAGATGGGACTTGAGGGCCCTTTTGAAGGCGTCAAGTGTGGGGATGTTGTGTTTGTGGATCTCCGCAGGGAGAGCGTTCCAGGGAGTGGGGGCTGCCATACTGAAGGCTCTATCCCCGAAGGTTCACAGGTTGGTGCGGGGGGCCAGAGTCTGAAGACCGCAGGCTCCGGGGTAGGGCATGTGGGAAGAACAGCGAGCCAGCTAGCAGCTAGCACCATTAGCCTGGTAGAAACCGGACCTCGAACCTCAGCAGCGGTGATGGAAAACCCCCCACTTGATTTGACGTGAAATATGAAAAACATGTGTTTCCTTTATCTGCCTTGACCAGTAACCACTCGAGCAGGGAAAGATGTGACATAGTACACAGCGCCACCCAGGAGCTGAGAGTGGGCGAGCTGTACGCATGTGTAAAGATGATCGGGATGTGGATATATGTTGGATGACTGCTCCATTCCGTTTCCTTTTATCTTGGCAGAGAGAAATGTTTGTGACGACGCAATGTTTGGATTAAAGTGCGGATTGAACGATCAAAAGAATTGATAAAATGTTAGAGCCATTTTCTGTGTTGACAATGAGTGTATTATTTTCTTATTAATTTAGATCTTAATATATTCTTTCCATTTATGTATTAGTACCGAATTAAATATTCGGAGAAAATACCTTGATTAACTGCGAGCCACACCTGTGATATAAGGAAGGGGTGGGACTGAGCGTGAGGAGGAAATTGTCTCCAGCAATGAACGGGGAATCGGAACAGTCTTTGAACTCACGTTACACTGATCATTTTGTCTGTTTAAATATATGGAAGTAAATCAATCGGCCGAGGAAGGCAAAGAAATCAGCGCCTACAGAGCTTTATTTGGATGGTTTTTAACGTGTGAGTCAAGAAGCGGATCCCTGTTGACGTGGCACAGTTTTTAGATATCCCACAAGAATGGGCCACGACATAGTCAAAGACTCCGGACCGCTGGAATAACTGAGGTTAAAGACGCATCGCTGACTGGAATCCCAGTTTTTGAGATTTGTGAATGGAAGAAGGATACTCCGTGGACAGAGCGTAAGGATAGCGCAACGATCAGCTGTTGAGCCATGTGGAGGGCCGCGAGTAAACAAAGGACGGATCAAGAACAGTGAGTAAATGGACAATGCTGAAATGGCCATACTTGCATTTGAACCAAGGAAACACTTTGCACAGGACATTAACCTCCTTGAAAAAAGGAAATGCTGCCAAAAAGACAGCCCTATATTAAAAATGGACCCAATCCTTGATCAAAGTATACTGGGAGTTGGGGGGAGGATTAACAGATCAGCTATGCCAGTAAATGCTAAGAATCCCATAATCCTGCCCAAAAAAATCCCACATATCAGAAATCATTCTAAGACAACAAGCCACATTGCTAAAACATCACTTCACAGCCAACCCAGAGCTCAAATACCTGCACTTGCATTAGACCCCTCTGAACCAGCTCCACTGTTGAGCCCGAGAACATCAGAGCCACCAAGGAGTGAAAGTTCTGAGGAATCAGACTCTAGTAGTCATAGTAAAGATTTGGTAACTGTGATCCAGAGGCAAAATGATATTGCAGATTTACTAAATGTTACATCAGAAACAATCCTCACTTCCCTCCAGACAAATATCTGTATGTGATGGTGACCCTTTAAGTTTCCAAACATTCATGCAAGCATTTAAAATATGGCATTGAGAATAAAACTAGTTGTGATGATGATAGACTTTATTACCTTGAACAATACACTAGTGGCCAACCAAGGGAACTGGTGAGGAGCTGCTTTCACATGGAACCAGAGAGAGGTTATGCTG
The DNA here is from genome assembly GCF_902827175.1 of Gymnodraco acuticeps. Lineage (NCBI taxonomy): Eukaryota > Metazoa > Chordata > Actinopteri > Perciformes > Bathydraconidae > Gymnodraco > Gymnodraco acuticeps. The sequence goes on along the minus strand of NW_022990055.1, from coordinate 422,930 downwards.
AGGCACGAAGACTTCTGAAAGCTCACTTTGGAGATGGATTGAAAATTGCAAATGACCAAATGGAGAAAGCTCTCAAATGGAGCATGATTAAACCTGATGATGGGAAAGCATTACATGCCTATGCCCTTTACCTGAGAGGATGCTGCAATGCTATGAAGGAACTAAAAAGCATGGAAGAACTGGATCTTGCATCTACTTTAAAACTCATTGTGTCAAAACTGCCATACAAGCTGAAGGAAAAGTGGAGAAATACAGCATTCGAGCTTCTGGAACGAAACCAAAGAAGGGCCACATTTTCTGATCTTGTTATGTTTATAGAGAAGCAAGCCAGCATTCTGCAAGATCCGCTCTTTGGTAATATTCATGATGTTATGCCATCCCAGAGAGCCATCCCAAAAGCTACTACATCCTACTCCAAACAGCAAATCAACCAACGAGGTAAAAGTAGTAGCTTTGCCATGGCAATAGAAACGAGGAACTGTAACACTGCAAGTCCAAAAAGCTGTTAACGACCTGAAAGCCTGGTTACAAATAGGTGGGATGGTAATTGTTGCATTTGCAAGAAAGGCAAGCACTCGCTGAATGAATGTGAAATGTTAAAGCTGCAACCACGTGATGTAAAGGTGCAACTATTGAAGGAACAATGCATATGCCTGATGTCTAACCAGGGGACACGTGAGCAAAGCGTGTAGGAAAAGGAGTACATGCCTACACTGCCAAGGAAGGCACCCTAGCATTCTACACATTGATAAACCAACAGAGAATGAAAACGACCACATGACTAATTGGACTAAACGATCAGTCAGTGGAACTCCTGTCGTTCTGGATAAAGAAGAGGACATCGGGGCTGGAAAAGATTGCAAATAGAAGTTTCCAAAGGCAGCAAAACTATACATATGCCTTTCTTGATCCTGGCAGCACATCAACCTTTTGCACAGAACATCTGATGCGACGGCTGAATACAACAGGGCGGAAGAATACAATTCTCCTGCAAACAATGGGTCAAAAGAAACCAGTGGATAGGAGCCATCCCAAAAGCTACTACATCCTACTCCAAACAGCAAATCAACCAACTAATCCTGTTATGCCACCTGGACTCTTCGTGAAGGAGGACCTGTACTCAAGAAGAAAATGGAGACATGAACAATATCTGGCTGATCTTTTCCGGAAGAGATGGGTCAGAGAATATCTTCCAACAATGCAACAGCGAAATAAATGGAATAAGATCAGAAGGAACTTTCTTCCTGGAGATCTCGTTGTTCTTGTGGACGATTCGGCTCCCAGAAACTCCTGGGTGGTAGGACGGATTCTGAAGACACTGCCAGGAAGTAAAGGGCTTGTCCGAAGTGTTCTAGTTAAAACAAAAACTAGTGTTTTACAGAGGCCTGTCAACAAACTCTGTTTGCTCCTGGAAGCTGGAGATTAAGTGGACTACTACTACTGGCTGTAGCTAGAAAAATCGATTTTTAATTTGTTTTTTTATGAACTCAAGATGAATCTCATCTATGAACTCTGACAAGAAGAAAATGAATATATTTGTTTTGAATATTGACTCTATTTATTATTTGTTGTAATTGCTATATTCTATGCGGGGCTTCGCGTCAGGCTCCTGATCAGCCTGTCTGTGTTCTTTTCCCCATAATGACCGCGACGCTCCACATTCTCCCTTACATATGATTATATAGAGTCATTATTCATTTGTTTTAAAGCAGGAGGCGCAAACGCTTGCCTCGGGGAGGGAGAAAAAGAGCCACAGCGGAGAATAAACAGAAGGGCAACCATAGCAACCATGCAAGTGAAGTCTTCTTCGCTGCTTTTGTGGCAGACTACAGCGCCACTTACAGGCCTGGCATATGTACTACAGCGTCTCCAGCGCTTTCAAGCAGCAATGGCCGGCCGTGGCCCAACCCCACATTCCCCTGATAGGTGGAGAATTGACCAATAGCTGTAGCACCACCGCCCTGACGTCAGGACAGTGTTCAAATCTGGATCAGTCTGTATCAGATCCATTGCAGCCCCTTTTTTAGAGATTTGGGTATGGAGGAGAATAGAGAGGGTTGTGTTTTCTGACACTTGGTGAGTTCCCTGGAACACCGAGGACACATATTCATGTATAAAAGACGTACAAAAGTGCATTTAGCATGATAGGTCCCCTTTAATATAATGGCGCATTTCCACTACAGCACGGTTTAAGCGTGCCGTGGCGTGCCGTGCGTGTAGGGGGGGAGGCGGTCTGTGTGTACCAAAAAGTTAAAATTCAGCACAAACTAGTATCCAATTATGATGCCATACCCAGAGCAAAATGTTTTACAATCCAACACATTTTCAGAAATGACCTCAGCTGTATCCTTTACAGCCCGAGTCAATAGAGATCAATTAAAAAATGTATTGATAATCTCACAGACTGACACTAAAGATCAGCCTGTAGTTATCTTGGCTGTAAAAGTCAATATTCAGGCACCATTTTAGATTTAGATGGTCAACTGAAATATTATTTACTTGATTTGTAATGCATGTTCTATCTGGCCCAGAGGTATTTAGTATACGTCCTAAATTGTATTGTCTAAAGAATTTATATTGTATTGTATCTTGATGAAACGTGTGGTTTACACACCATGGCATATCAGGACAATAGATGGTTAGGAAACATACTGATGGTGACTACACTGCCAACTATTTATATAACTGTCACTACCACACGTACTGTAATTGTCATGGTGCACAGTGAACACAGCCCAAAGCTGCTCTCTGTATTAGCAGTGGCACATGGCTTTGCCACAGGGCTGTGTGTGTTTCTGTTCAAACAGTGGCAGAACGAACCCAGTCTGTGGAGCTGTAGCTGCTGCGGCTAAACCCTGGGAACTGTGCGGTGTTAAGCAAGTGACAACATAGGCATTGTAGGATCTCACGTAGTTTGAAATAATAAATCCAAAGGCCATTTCCCAAACACAATCACAGAAGAAACAGCTGTAAGCAAATTAAAACGTTTCTTTGAGCTGTTGCTAACAACAATATTCTAATTCGATCCCCAGCCCCTAAAGTAGAAGTGCCCTTAGGCAAGGTACTAAATCCCAAGTTGCTCCTAAAGGCAAAACCTATTGTGTGAATGTGTGTGTAAATGTTTATCAGGCTTAATGACCAGTTGGCACCTTGTATGGCTCCAGTGTACGAATGTGTTGCGGCTTTCACACCAGCGCTTTTCCCTTTCTAGCTCCGAGCTAGAGCTTTTCTGGTTCAGCTCCGGTTTCCCTTTTCTGCTCCCGCTCTGTTCACACCGCCCAGAGCCCGACTGGTGCTGCCGCTGCTGCGTCATGACGTCACCGTTTACATCGCTGATTTGCTCCCCAACGGCATTACGGCGCTCACAACAACAACAACAACTGCGTCGGGTCGATGATCGTGTTGCTTTTAATCACACGAAGCCAGATTAAATAACGACTTCTCCAACCTTATGCTTTTCTCCAGAGTGCCGTGGTTCATTGTTTATTAATGTGTTTCTGCGGCATTTACCGACCGCTGCAGTGTTGGCTGCTCTTCCACGGGAGTTTATTCTCCCGCTAGCTCCCGGTTAGCTCACACTGCTGCGGCCGCTCTAAAGTATTCACTGTCCGACTCACACAAGCAGCTGATACATATCCCCAGTTCCCCTTAGCCTAAGTGAATGTGTGTCAGTCTGAATTGACGCTGTTTGGCATCACAACGCTGTTATGAAAGTTTCTCTGGTATAAAATGGGTGATGTTAGCATAGCAACCAAAGCTAAACTGACTACTTGCTATTGCTATCCTATTGTGGCATAAACCGTTTTCTACAGGCACATTTTACCGGCGTATTTTTATTATAATTCTACTTGTGATAGTCGGACACGACAACCTGTGCAGCCCATGTATTGATTCCATCCGATAGCTGCTATAATACAAAACAAAACGTCTGCCTCTCTCCACAATGATCAATAACAGTGAACGGATAATCAACGTAAGGTACAAATAAACAGAATCACACGAAGCCTGGTTAGTGTTGCCTGACTTTATAAAGTGTGTTTATAAGCACTCTGCTTGTAGGCAGGCATGACAGTCGACCCATGTTCAGGGGAGGTGGGGTTAGTTTCCTGCACGCCTCGACGTAAGAGAGACGTAAGCGACGCCACCTCTTAGCTCCGAAGCTCTTGCCTCTAGACGGACACTTTTTTGGAGCTGGAAGTGAAAAAGAATTCCGGAGCTAAGAGGCGGCGCCGCTGCGGTGTGAACAGGAAAAACCGGCACTTTTCAGGCTCCAGCTCCGAGCCGGAGCTGAAAACGCATTGGTGTGAAAGGGGCAGTAAAAAGTGAAATGCTGACTTGAAAAAGTGCTTTGAATGGTCATAAAGACAAGGAAAGCAACGAGCAGGCCATTTACCATTCCATTTTTTATATCTAATTTCCTCTGTGTCATTTAGCTGATATTGTTAACTGGTAACTCCTCACACAAACACACATAAGAGAAACAGACCATGCAATCATAGGAACTCCGAGCAAATGTGTTAATGAGTGTGCATCTTAAGGGAAGTCATTTTACAATTGTTGTTTCATACCATTCAGAAATATCTTATTCATATTTTTTTTAACTTTACCAGGATATTTTCTGCCACAATAATATTGGTGTGAAAATGTTATACAGAAAGGTATGGTTATCAACTTTGTAAATAAATAGTTGTATAAAATCCCAGTAATCTTGATGCTTTATTTAAAAAGGACTAAAACAGTTAACATTAATGTCATTCATGTAACACCATATCAGCTCTTCTCTAGCACTGGTTAATTGTCTGCATTTGGGGAAGTAACAAGACACAGCATGGTTGTCAACAAAAACAAAACCACAATTGCAAAATACAGCATCACACAATACTTTTGGTTTCTCTTAAGTTCTTGTTCTTGGAGGCGAACTGGCACCTCTCCAGGAACCATTCCACTGAACCCGGTTCCCTGTGGGCTGAGCTTCTGCCGACCATTTCTTTGCACACTCTCACTTTGCATTAAGAGGTTATTGGGCTGCCCCTTACATCTCTCCTGTCTCATATAACAGACAGTGTAATCCATGTCAGACATAACAACCAGCCTGTACAGTAATCTGACACCTTCCAGAAGACATCAAATCTCTGCTTCCTTGTGTATATGCAAAGCTTATGGGCCACAGGCCTTCAACTCAACAAAAATGCCACATCATAAACATGGGTCATATAACTGAGTACATGTTAACACCACATCTATGATGAGATGAGTCCTATTTTCACACAAGCCTTAGATTTAACCCTGCAAAACAGATAAACACATCATCTTCTGAGGCAGAGCTCAGCCCCAGCTATGCCTGATAATAATGCAACAAAAGCCACAGCACTGCGAGGATCCCATGACATTTAGCTGGAGTTAAAGAGCAACTTGCAGGTTAGAGACCCCAGTGAATAAATGTGTAGGAAAATTATGTACACTAGATTTTCAAAAAGATATACATAAATATACACTACAGGCGTCGTTTTTGTAAGACATTTTTACTTCCACATAAAAAGAACACCCGCGTGTGACGTCACATCAGGGAGAGCGGCCAGTCTAACGTATGAATAAACATGGATCACAATGCTAGTTTTGACACAGAAGAAGTTGAAAATGTATATTCGAATGCATACGACGGACCACAACCTTATAATTATGAGCCTGCTAGGCGTCCAAGAGACCAGGAGCAGCCAAGGATTAGAAGAAATAACAGCCATCGGAGAGAAATGGAGCTGTGGTGTGAGGAGAACCAGTGGAGAACAGGGCAGCTGTCTTGGTGAGTGACCGGCGTTAGCTACAGTTAATGTTAGCTAACGTCACATCACAACATTGTGAAGTTAGCTATCATATATCAGGCTATAACTAAAGTAGTATTGATAGTATAGTAACGTTTCTGGCAGGATTGTTGATACTGATCCATAACAGAAACTAGGGCTGCACGATATTGAAAAAAACTGACATCGCGATTTTTTCCCCCCCCTCCGGTATATATTGCTTTTTTTTTTAACCTGTTAAGCCCCAAAGTCCCGGCGGGTACTTTACTTATTTTTTTCACGACACTGTGTCTCAGGGGATCTTAATATTTAAGAACCTATTAATGTGTTATACCAGATTAACGGAAATAATCTCAGCTAACTGATGATACAAACCATTTTTACCAAAACAAAATACAAGTCTCATTAGAAGCATCTAAATGACCCCTGAGCAAAAAATGCTAACGCACTTTGGCACAGAACTCAAGATAAAAGTACCCTTATTACTTATCGTAGCTGCACATACAAGATATCCGATTAAAGCTGAGGTTCCACAGATGATTTAGGTATTCCGAACTCGGACAGGGGAAGCAAACACAGACATCACAACACGTACCTTTACGTAGCTTCTAGGGGAGATGTCTCACCGTAGCTGTCAATCTGATCAAAAGACGTGTTCAATGGCATTAAAACGATAAAAAACGCGGCTGAATTGGTTAATCCATAGGTTTTTAACGTCTCTGTATAAAAAAAGTATTTCATTTATAATCCATAATTCCATTTTTATGTAAAAATCGCAGAGCAAAAGTTAGCTACTAATGGTAGCCACCAGAGTGGCTGCTGCTTCCGGTCTTGGCTATGTGGCAGTCCAGCGCAGCCTAACATACACACATTACCAAATAAGGAGTGAGAGTGACGTGTAGCCAAAACCGGAAGCTGCATACACTCTGGTGACTACCATTAGCAGCTAACTTTTGTGCTCCGATTTTTACATTATCAACCTATGGATCAACCGATTCAGCCGCGTTTTTTCTCGTTTTAATGCCATTGAACACGTCTTTTAATCAGATTGACAACTACGGTGAGATGATCTCCCGTAAAAGGTACGTGTTGTGATGTCTGTGTTTGCTTCTCCTGTTGCGAGATCGGATCACTTAGATACCATGGGACGGGTGGCGCAGTGGTCTGTGCATCCGATCATCAGATCAAGGGGGAGTGCTGGGGAACTCCAGTTCGAAACCCGCTCCTGCCGCCACTGCGTCAGGCCGTTGTGTCCTTGGGCAAGACACTTCACCCGGATTTGCTCCTGTGGGTATTGTCCACAGTACATGTATAATACCAATGTGTACTTGTAAAAGCGCCTCGATGACCTCGAGGCGTGAAGATGGACGGTGTGGCGCAGTGCGCTGTGCAATGATCATCAGATCAAGGGGTGAAACCTGCCGCTGCTGCGTCTGTAAAGCCGGTGTGTCCTTGGGCAAGACACTTCACCTGAACTTGCTCCTGTGGGTATTGTCCACAGTGGTGACCATTGCATGTATCATATATGTGTAATGTGTGTATATGTAAAGCGCTTTGAGTCATTGATAAAGCGCTATAATAAATGTAAGGAATTATTAATTAATTATTATTAATTAATTATTATTATTATACTTAAGTAATCTGTGGAGTCTCAGCTTTAATCGGATATATTGTATGTGCAGTTTCGATAAGTAATAAGGCTATCTTTATTCTGAATTCTGTGCTAAAGTGCGTTAGCATTTTTAAAAAAATGAATAAAACCGCACGTCCCTGCGGTGTGAATAACGCGCATGCGCATATCGCGGTTATCGCCATGACACGGTATATCGTTCAGCCCTAACAGAAACTAATGCGCAAGTATCAGCCGGCAGGGCTCAACGCTAACTTTTAAAAGTGGTTGCCAGGCTGGCAACCAGGCATGAAAATATGGATGCCATTTTTAGTCACCTCTATTTTTAAATAATTAAGATACTATACAGTTATACATCAACTTAATAATGACAATGTGACACAAAAGAATGTTCAAATGCTTTACAATAAGTAATTAACACAATTATTTGAAACTTAAGTGGTAGTAAACTTGTCCACCCTCAATTGCTGGAATACAAAATACCAGTAGTGCAGCTGTTGTCATGTTCTTCACAGATCCCTCACAAATGAATTGAGCAAGTCACTAGTTTCTTGGTATCCGTTGTCTCCCTTTCAAGTTTGGGTTTTCTTGACCTTTGTGCTGACCCCCACCATAGATCCATTGGCCCTTCAGCATTGAAGTCTTGGATTGGCCAGACTAATACATTTCTAATGTTAAATACATGAAAACCATTCACAGTTAAGAATTAGATATTAATTATTAATGCTGTAAATTACCTTTAATATGTCTAACTATATTTAAAATGTGTTATCTTTTTATAGAAGTGTTTTATATTGTTATGCCAATATTTTTCTATGGTAAATTTTCGTTTTGCACTTTTATTTTGGTAGTAATAAGATCGGGACTCTTATATTGAAGGAACTTTTACCAGCAGAATGTTTCGCCTCCCAAGACTTTACCCATTTCCTTTTTGATTTTCGTTCGGGTTCACCTTGTGCTTTATCAGTTGAATCAATTTGAACATTTGTTTGAGATGTTGACGGGTTGGCCGAACTTTTTACCCCACAGTGTAAACGTGCATCGCTTTCTGGCTCCGTAATCACACCAATGCACCTGCAACTTAAGTATCAGGTTCCGACTGGTCACAACAATAATTAAATATCACCAGGGCTCGACATTAAGGACTGCCCGATGGCCCGGGGCCATCTAGTATTTAGCTCGGGCAATGGAGCCTCATCTGCTGGTTGCCCGACCGGGCAATCTATTATGCAGCTCGCGGATCCAGTAATGAGTGACCCGACAGTAAAACTAAACATATCTATAACTAGTTTAGGTAGTTAAAATAGCTACGTGTGATATTCTAACCTGAAGTGTGTGTTTTGTTCCGCTCACCGCTGCAGGTGATTATGCAGAGCTGCGTATCAACTCGTCAGCAGCAGCTGATCTCTCTCTCCCGTCAGATTAGACTTCACTCGCGTTTATGTCCCTATTGATCAGATCCAGCTAGTTCTAGCTAATGATATGACTACCTGCTTATTAAAAGACACCTAAACAATAAGTGTCGCTATGCAACCGGGTGAGGCCGCAAAGTATAGCGCAGTATTATGCATTTATTTACATGCCCACCGGAACCCTGAGGCATTACCAACAGATCAACGCACAATCAACCCATACAGGACATATCTTTCTCCACATTAAGTGTTAGACATTAGAGTTGACTATTCTTGTCTGTCACATACTCTTCTTGTCTGTCACATAAGTGGCGTAACTGAAGCGGTATTGCGCTAAAGGGAAATAATTTTGACCGAAGAGACTTAGATTTGCCGGTTAACGGGAACTCTGACGTCCCCATTTTGTGTGCTTCGCGGATGCGCTTGGCTTCTCTCGACTGCTGCTCGGGTCTGCTCGGTCAGCTTCCGGATGAGGAGGCATTCGTTCGACCAACTTACAGTAGATAACATTACAAACATTTTTAATAGTGTAAATAATGTTTGTTTTGGCAGTTATAACTGAATGTAATGTTTTCTACTTTTTTACATCTGGGAAGCCATTTGCCTTCATCAGATGGAAAGTGTCTTGACCAACAACTTAAGTATTTCTTATAGCTATGCAGGTCATGCAAGCGAGCACACACAAACAAGAACAAACAAACAAGTGAAATTAAGAATAAAATTGAACAATATAATATTGTGGTGGTTCATCTTATAATTCAGTCTAGAGAATGCACCAGACAGCATCTAAGACCTGCAAAAATCTAAATGTTCTATAGGGGGAGGCCCCCCAAACTCTTCGTGCGTCATTTCGTCCGCGAGCATTTTTCAGGGCAATCTCTATTGGGCTCAGGGCCATCTGTAAATTAGCTTAGATGGCCCACAGGGCCATCTCCCAAAATCCTTAATGTCATGCACTGATCACTCTTAATACAACAAATAATTCACATTGATCTATTTTGGGGTGCACATTTTGCTGTTTGCTGTCCTTATTTCTTTATGTTAAAAACTGGTTGCCACTGATGGCAACCAAAGGCCAAGAAGTGGTTGACATTTTTTATGAATGGTTGCCAATGGGAACCTGGCAACCGTTACTGTCGAGCCCTGAGCCGTATCTCGCGTTACCTAATGCAACTCCACACTACGTCTTACGGTGCTGTGTACCAGAGGGGAGAGAGAGAGGAGCGAAGGGGGGGGAGAGAGATTTAATACGGTTTCCTGATAAACGTTTTGTTTGATAGGCCTTAGCTGTGGAGAGTATGTGCTGCAGGGAGGTGGATGCACCTCGCACCCAGGAACTACAGCTAGCTCCGGTTATTTTCCTGTTATGGAAACTGTGGACTCGATGTTAGGGCTGCAACAAACGACTAATTTGATAATCGATTAATCTATCGATTAATGAAACGATTAATCGACTATTCGGACTATTACGCCTTGCACAATTTCTCAAACGCTCTTATTTAGCCATAAACTTTTAGATGTAGCTTGAGGTTGTTTTAGGCATGTGGAAACTAACAATGAAGACAATAAAGATGAATACTTGATTCAAAAATACATATATTATTAAATTAACTAAACACATTTTGAACAAAATTAACATTGCTTTTTATTTAAATTAAATAATATTTCACATCAAAAGAAACAACAATGTTTTAACAAATCGTATTAAATAATGTGATGACAGCACTGTAAACAGAATAGCTGAAACTTTAACTAAATAAATAACTCAGTTACCTCTAATCATTAACCTGTGTTTGTATAATGTAGTTAACTAAGTGTGTTGCTGCTAGCATACATAACATACCTGACGTGGAAACGTTACTCGTGGATGGGGCTACAGAGCTACTAGAACAGGGTATATGCAGGAATCCTGAAGTCAAATGTAATACCTTTTAAGACCTTTTTTCAGACCCTTTCCATACATTTTAAGACCTCATCGCAACTTCGAGTTCTAACCGGTTACATTGGCGACACACTTTACCTCACATTTACTATATTGATTGTAAGATAGCACAACTAAACAGAGTGCAGACAGACTACTGAAGCCTCCTCTCCACATGAACTTCAACCTCTCTGTGAAGGTCAGGTTTAATGCAGTATGCTGCTTTGTTGCTTCTGTACTCTGTGCTCTTTCATTCCAGTCAAACTCCTCAGAAACCATTAGAAACCAGTATTTGACCAATAAACATGAAATATATTAAACTTTGGTGAGCTTCAGCGGGGTAATGCCATAAAGGAGCTCCCTCACAAATACCCAGGGGTTAAATTGGGCTGGGGCTGTCCGGGGCTAAGCCCGGCACATAGGACGATGCTCTGACGTCATCACCCTCACACATTTGTCATATGTTTACAAAAAACTAGGGGTGTAACGGTACACGTACCCGTACCGAAATTATTCGGTACGGGTCCTTCGGTTCGGTACAGGTGTGTACCGAAGTGTACCGAACGAATATAACGTTAAACGTAAAAAATTGAGAACGTGAACAACTTCTTGGAAGTAATCTCAGGTGCTGCGTCGCAGCATTCAGAGTAATTTGCTCACATTGGGTTCAACGCGTCATAGAGCGAGCAAGTCATTTCATTGGATGAGAGGCATACTATGAGAGCTGGTCAGAGGGATGCGTTCAAATGTAGTCAGTAATTTGAGGAACTGTCGAAAATGAATGGCGAACGCAGATAAAGTTGAGCTCGAAAATCCTCCAGCATCATTGAAGTCTCCGGTTTGGGAACATTTTGGTTTCGCAGTTACGTACAAGGATGAAGGACAAAGACAGGTGGACCGAACCAAAGCTGTTTGTCGGCATTGTTCAACTAAAATTGGTTACGCGGCTGGCAATACATCAAACTTGCACACTCTTGAAAAGGCATCACCCGAACGTGAATATCACCGGTACCAAAAGAAAAAAGACTGAAGTGCAAACCCAACTCCCGCTAGCATTTAAGCCTCCACCACTCGCAGAAAGTTCAGACCGAGCCAAAGCTATTACAAACGCCAAATATCCTTATGTTGCAATGTTAGCAAAGCGCTACCTGGCTGTATCTGCTACCTCTGTCCCTAGAGAGAGGGTGTTCTCCACAGCAGGAGACATTGTTAGTGCCAGCAGATCTGCCCTTTCGGCAAGCAATGTGGACAAGTTCATTTTTCTTTAAAAAAACATGAAAATACAATGACAAGCAAGTCCTAATGTCAAGCTGGCTGCTTAGGTACTAGTAGAGTTCAAATACAGATTATTTCAGTTCATCGAAAAGCTGCACCTTAATGTTTATTTTATTATATTTTGTATTTATTTGAGTGAATATTCACAGTTTAATAATAATTAAAAACCCAAAACTAATAGTTTATGTTTTGTGAGTACTAGTACAGTAAAGTTCAAATACAGATTATTTCAGTTCATCGAAATGCTGCACCTTAATGTTTATTTTATTATATTTTGTATTTATTTGAGTGAATACATTATTCACAGTTTAATAATAATAAAAAATATATATATATGTTTTGTTTTGTGAAAAAAAATTCTGTTGTACCGAAAACGTACCGAACCGAACCGTGACCAAAAAACCGAGGTACGTACCGAACCGAAATGTTTGTGAACCGTTACACCCCTACAAAAAACGATATATATGTTAAGACTTTTCTCGTTCTTAATATAGACTATATTTAGGGTCGATATGTGTTGACCTTACTTTAAAATAGCAGATCTCTGTGACTGACCGGATATAGTTTGGCCCCACAAGGACGCATACAGTCAAACGCATACAGTAAAACGCATACAGTAAAACGCATACGCAAACGCAAAAAATTCTTCCATTAACGTGTCCGTTCACACTAGACCACTGGAAACGCTGTAGTACATATGCCAGGCCTGTAAGTGGCGCTGCTGCCGCCACAAAATACACCAAAAGCAGCGAAGAAGACGTGGTTGCCCTTCTGTTTATTCTCCGCAGTGGACGGCGTGTTCTCCTGCTGTATATCTCTCAGGTAGTCCACCAGCAGATAACCCCCCCCCCCCCCCCCCACAGAGCGGAGCAAGGCAACGAAAAGAAGCAGCATTTTATGGCACGCTATGCATGGGGCCACCTTGAGGGGGTTTCCCGACATGTTGTTTCAGTAAATTAAAGGGTGTTTCATGTTGTCGTTGCTGTGGACCTTCTTAATACCTTGGAAAATGCCGTTCAATACTTTTTAATAGCCTTATATTTTCGCTAAATTGATTTATCAACTTTTAATACTTTTTAAGACCCCGCGGACACCCTGTAGAAAGACAGTCGAACCCGGTGCATTCCTCCGTCTGAATGTGGAGCACTTTTGCTAAATGTTTAGACAAATTGCTCGTGTTACCGTCCTGACATGCTAAACTCTTATTACACTTTTGGCAACGAGCATCGAGACGGGTCAAGTTTAACCACACCTCGGAGCGAGTTCTCTCCGCCATCTCCGCAGTGTGTTGCTGCATGTAGCAGCCGCGTGTGTAAACTGCCCCGCCCCCTCGCACACAGACGGGAGAGAGATCTCTTCTGGATTGGAAAGATCGAAAATATATCATAGACGCATTTTTTTGTCTTTTTGCATATTAGAAACCAGTTGGCGACACTAAGACTGCGATATAATGCTTATGTAGCAATAATACATGACATGTATTTTAAATGTCTCCAGTATACCGATAAAAAGACCAATAACGTTGGAGCTTAACGGCACGTAAAACACGAATCGACGACTGAATTAGTTGGCAACTAATTTGGTAATCGATTTTAATCGATTAAGTCGATTAGTTGTTGCACAACTACTCGATGTCCTGACAGGCTGGAGTTTAGCTCACCATGATTACAAATGGTGAAATGCAATGTAAAATTACCGAATAAATACCAGCTCATTAAATCACAACCGCTCAAACCAACTAGGGCTGCAACAAACGACTAATTTGATAATCGATTAATCTATCGATTAATGAAACGATTAATCGACTATTTGGACTATTATGCCTTGCACAATTTCTCAAACGCTCTTATTCTCTTAGCTCTTATCAACTTTTAGATTTAGCTTGAGGTTGTTTTAGGCATGTGGAAACTAACAATGAAGACAATAAAGATGAATACTTGATTAAAAAATACATATATTATTCAATTAACTAAACATATTTTGAACAAAATTAACATTGATTTTTATTTAAATTAAATAAATAATATTTCACATCAAAAGAAACAACAGTGTTTTAACAAATCGTATTAAATAATCTGATGACAGAACTGTAAACAGAATAGCTGAAACTTTAACAAAATAAATAACTCAGTTACCTCTAATCATTAACCCATGTTTGTATCATTGAGTTAACTCCGTGTGTTGCTGCTAGCATACAGAACACCTGACGTGGAAACGTTACTCGTGGATGGGGCTACAGAGCTGCTAGAAAGACAGTGGAACCCGGTGCATTCCTCCGTCTGAATGTGGAGCACTTTTGCTAAATGTTTGGACAAATTGCTCGTGTTACCGCCCTCACATGCTAAACTCTTATTGCACTTTTGGCAACGAGCATTGTCCACATCGAGACGGGTAAAGTTTAACCACACCTCAGAGCCATGCTAGGAGCGCGTTCTCTCCGCCATCTCCTCCGTGTGTTGCTGCATGTAGCATAGGGGTGCAACAACTAATCGACTTAATCGATTAAAATCGATTACCAAATTAGTTGCCAACTAATTCAGTCGTCGATTCGTTGGTGACGTCATCACATGTGTTTTACGCGCCGTTAAGCTGCAACGTTATTGGTCTTTTTATCGGTACTGGAGACATTTAAAAAATATTTGTCATGTATTATTGCTACATAAACATTATATCACAGTCTTAGTGTCGCCAACTCGTTTATAATATTTCTAATATTTTCGATCAGACGAGATCTCTCCCCCGTCTGTGTGCGAGGGGGCGGGGCAGTTTACACACACGCAGCTGCTACATGCAGCAACACACGGAGGAGATTGCGGAGAGAACGGCTCCGAGGTGTGGTTAAACTTACCCGTCTCGATGCTCGTTGCCTATAGTGCAATAAGAGTTTAGCATGTGAGGGCGGTAACACGAGCAATTTGTCTAAACATTTAGCAAAAGTGCTCCACATTCAGACGGAGAAATGCACCGGGTTCGACTGTCTTTCTAGCAGCTCTGTAGCCCCATCCATGAGTAACTTTTCCACGTCAGGTGTTCTGTATGCTAGCAGCAACACACGGAGTTAACTCATGATACAAACATGGGTTAATGATTAGAGGTAACAGAGTTATTTATTTTGTTAAAGTTTCAGCTATTCTGTTTACAGTTCTGTCATCAGATTATTTAATACGATTTGTTAAAACATTGTTGTTTCTTTTGATGTGAAATATTATGTATTTAATTTAAATAAAAATCAATGTTAGTTTTGTTCACAATTTGTTTAGTTAATTGAATAATATATGTATTTTTGAATCAAGTATTCATCTTTATTGTCTTCATTGTTAGTTTCCACATGCCTAAAACAACCTCAAGCTAAATCTAAAAGTTGATAAGAGCTAAGAGAATAAGAGCGTTTGAGAAATTGTGCAAGGCATAATAGTCCAAATAGTCGATTAATCGTTTCATTAATCGATAGATTAATCGATTATCAAATTAGTCGTTTGTTGCAGCCCTAATGTAGCAGCTGTGTGTGTCTAAACGGCCCCGCCCCCTCGCACACAGACGGGGGAGAGAGATCTCGTCTGTTCGAAAATACATCATAGACGCATTTGTTGTCTTTGCATATTATAAACGAGTTGGCGACACTAAGACTGCGATATAATGTTTTTGTAGCAACAATACATGACATATATTTTTTTAAATGTCTCCAGTACCGATAAAAAGACCAATAACGTTGCAGCTTAACGGCGCGTAAAACACATGTGATGACGTCACCAACGAATCGACGACTGAATTAGTTGGCAACTAATTTGGTAATCGATTTTAATCGATTAAGTCGATTAGTTGTTGCACCCCTAAAACCAACTACAAACTACTACCGCGGATTGGGCAGAGAAGGAGTCCGAGAAAGTTGCTCCCCCATGTGACGTACACTGAACAAAAATATAAATGCAACACTTTTGTTTTTGCTCCCATTTTTCATGAGATGAACTCAAAGATCTAAAACATTTTCTATAAACACAAAATAACCATTTCTCTCAAATATTGTTCACAAATCTGAGAAAATCTGTGATAGTGAGCACTTCTCCTTTGCCGAGATAATCCATCCCACCTCACAGGTGTGGCATATCAAGATGCTGATTAGACAGCATGATTATTGCACAGGTGTGCCTTAGGCTGGCCACAATAAAAGGCCACTCTGAAAGAGTATAGTTTGATATGCATTATGAAACATGTAAGGAATGGGTGCTCTAATTTAAGCTACAAATGTTAGCATGCCTGGCTAATTAGATTTCTACTTACAATCGTAACTTAGTGTTGCTTACAAAGCCACAGAATGTATCATATAACATTGATTGTATATAACTGTCCAGTATAGTTAGTCCCTGGACCTTTTCGTTACATTATTAAGTCAGAAGTAACATTTGACCATTTCTACAAGCAACAAACTAATGTCATGCCCTAGATATGAAAGATGATAGCTGAGATTGTTCAGTGGTAAATCAGAGATCATTATAATTGTCAATAGGGATTCATGGTGCCGATAAATAGCGCAGTGTAATAATGGAGAATTTATATTGCTATGAATTATTACGGAAATGAAGTTATAGCTGATAAATAAAGCTAATAATACTAAGCCAATTTGTTTGTGTTGAATTCTTTGAAAAGTCTGATTTGACATTTAGATTTTACATTCTATAAAAGCTCAAAGTAAAAACCACCTCATGCAATAAAAATAGCATAACTTTCCCTCAAGACTTTTCTATTCCTTTATAAGGAAAAAAAAGTATATCATGCTTTACCTATAGTAGTTCAATAAAAGCGTTATTTTTAGGTATTTAGTATTGATTACATTTGAATGTCTGATTTTGCAGATTAAGTCAAAGCATTTCATTTGAATTCTTCACGCTATATAAAAGCCTAAATGTGTGACGTTTTCTTATGTATTATGAGAACGAATAAATGAACATCTGAAGAGTCAGACTGGAATAATAATTGATGGGTTAGGTCAAAGCTATGGAATAATAAGTCCTCCACTTTGCTCCCTATATGTTCACATTTAAAATGATTGGATTATGTTTGCCGTGTACAGCAGGTAATTAACAGTTATCAGTATTGCGTTTCCTTCACCTCGATCACTACGTATGCGTCACGTGAGATCGGAGAGGTTGAGGTGCTTAGCAGTACGATCAATTGAAGTTACTCATGAAGCAGACAAATCAGCAGATAAGGAGAATGAACACATTGAGCAGGAAGAGAGGTAGCAGAGCTGCAAAGATAACCGAGGGCCAGTTGTCATATCTTCAGGTATCTGTGCACCATCTCCCACTGCACAGGCAGAAGACCAATCGAACACAGGGCTGCTTTTAGAGGCACACACCACCAATTTCACATTACTAGTGATTTGTGTGTCAACATCGACAAAGCTTGCGCTAGAATACACACGAATATCCATCCCTAGAACTAACGTGTTTATATGTTTGAGCGAGTGCCTCCTCATCACGCTGGATAATGGTAATGTTCTGGCTGTGTACATGCAACTTTAGACTCCACTGATCCGACAGACACGACGTCTGACATTCATTTAAATACAGTTAACTCTGTTGAGCCGCCAATGAAACTTCTGGTTTCATTAAACCATTTCATGTTTACTACAACAACACAAATATCAAAATTCAGCCCAAGAAAATAAAATAGAATTATATTCAGCCCATTACTTCCAATATTTTGTTGGGTAAGCAAAATACTTTTTGCTTCTTGAATCAATGATCTTGATTATAATAGGTTTTGAATAACAGTCACTTATTATGATGTCCTTTTATTTTGCCATATTGGAAATCTACTTTAAATTGCAACATCACATACAGCAATGTATCAAATTGAAATTACCTCAACTTTATTCTATTATGTGTTTTTTCGGGGGGGGGGGTTCATGTTCAAAAAGTATATTGTGATCCTTGTAAAGAAATCATGTTCTTGCATTTGTTCAAAAATGTTTAAGAATGTAACAGTACATTTCAAATCTATATGTATGTATAGATGTAGCTGTTGTACAACATTTTGGCAATACTGTATGTCATTATTGCCATATTATTTTATTATATGTACAGCACTTTGGCTCGACCATAAATCGTTTATAAATGTGCTATATGAATAAAACTTGATTTGATTTGATTATGCCAATAAAGC
The DNA here is from genome assembly GCF_902827175.1 of Gymnodraco acuticeps. NCBI lineage: Eukaryota > Metazoa > Chordata > Actinopteri > Perciformes > Bathydraconidae > Gymnodraco > Gymnodraco acuticeps. The sequence continues at coordinate 404,729 of NW_022990055.1, read as the reverse complement.
TATTTGAATTGAATCGTCATTTTAAATGTCCACTACACTTCCGTTGGCTCAGTCCAGGATCATTCTCAGGTTCAGTCACACTCAACAAACACAATGACAATCTACTGGACAAATGGAACATGTTTGACAAAAACAGCATTGAGTCAGCAGTTCAGATCTGCTGCACCCACAGAGCTGCTCCTGTGTTGGCGGGTCAACTGCACTGCAAGCTGCTGAATGCCCACTGTCCCCCTTTTGTCTGTTCTGCCAGCGCAGGGACAACAGCTGGATTTGGGCGTTTTCATCACCAGCTAATGAGCAATGTGATGCCATCCCAGGTTACTCCAAAGTTTACTGTCATCAGAGGAACTGGGGTTATTAAGTAAATGACTACAGATAAAGATTTGGCACGAAAGGCTCTGCTCTTTAAGGAAGTCCTGAAAGAAATGAGAAGTTAAAAAAGGATTCTGCTGGGAGAACTAAACTGTCATTATTAAACAAACTTCAACATTAGACATTTGGTTTAGGAACAATCCTAACTATTAAGCAAATAATGAGGAGATTGGAGGGCGGCACCTACAGAGATTGCATAAGAGCATCTGTGTAGTAACAGTGCGAAGGTTCAGAGTATTACTTGTATAACTGCATATATAATAATAATCAAAGTGCCAACTGAACTGTGCCAACACATTAGCTAGTCAGTTCAATGAACTTGTGTCTTATTTATGTCTGGTCATGGTGGAAGTTGCTTTTCATTTGAACAATTGTTTTTTCTTTCAACTCTTCTAAAAGCTTGTATTTAACATAATATATTTACACCTTAATAAATGTACTAAAACAAAAGGGTATATGTGTACGGAACCCCTAAAGGGACATACAAAAAAGAAGAACAAAAAGTTTCTCGTGCGCACGAGATACTAACCCGTTATTTATTTTGTTCATGTCCATTTAGGGGCTCCGTATATATGTGACACAAAAAGGCAAGATATGACTTTGGAAGGTATACATTTGCATGGCCGCAGGAATTTTGTATAGCCTTCGCAGGTCAAACAAAAGATAGTTCGGGAAAATGACTACAGAGTGCATATCATTTATTTGATCATGTTAACTTTGATCCCCATTAGGACTACCATAGCTGGATGGCCATCAGTTTTTTGCCGGAAGAATTTAAACAAAGGGTTATACATAGATAGATCACGGACAAAATCGTGTACATTTATACTGGAATTGACCATTGAAAATTCCCAGAATGTGGATAAAAACAGTTTCTTAATCTGGATTCTTCTTGCGTTTCTAACAGTGCCTAATCCAAAGGACAGGAACAAAGTGTTTATTTTCTGCTTAACTCAGAACGGGGCTTACCTACTCCTCCAAAAACACATGATCGCAAGTTTGTCTTAACTGTTCAATGAAGCAAGCCAAGAGAAGGCTAATATCCTGACATGTCAGGAAGCTTCAGCCAATAAGAGCCCAGGACACAGAGTGCAGTGAAGCCAGGGAGGTTGCATGTTAGTCATCCAACCAACGAAGGTGCTCTACACTAACAGCTACATTTAGACCACCTTGTTTTATAGAAGGTTTTCTTACATAACTCTACTGAATTCATCTCAAGTGGCAACCCAGAATTTCAGAAAATATCAAACAGAATTTAGCAAAAGAATTGTTGGTCATAATGCATCAAAATGTGAAACTGATTTGTCTGACTGTGGTAAGTTAATAATGGGCATTTTAGATGCTAGAACATGCACCACAAAAAAATGCAATCAAGCCATAAAAGAGCAGATGAAACTCCATCTCTTCACTGTAGAACAACATTACAGATAAACGGCTGGTCATTCATTATTCAAATTAAAGCAGAATCATCACAGAATCTAATAAATCACTAGCAGTGACTCAGTTCTCATCTTTGGTCAGAACCAGAACCAGTATGAAATGTGATGTATTCTAATCAGTGTTGGGCAAGTTACTTCCAAAATGTCATATATTACATATTACTCTCTTTTGAAAGTAATAAGTTACATTACAATATTACTGTCTCTGAAATGTAATGAGTTACACTACTTTAGTTACTTTACTTTATTCACCAAAATAACCGCCAAAGAATGGCTAGGTATTTTAAATGCTGAAATGTAGTTTAGTGCAGCTCATTATACATCCAGTGAAGGGCAATGTGGTACAGCATAACAACTTGTATTACACGGCTTAGTTGAATACTCGATTCTGATTGTAAATTCTTAACATGTAACACGTTGTTAATACAGCAGTACAGACCACTGTCAAGGACTATAATGAAGGTTGCTAAGGAGGATCAAGAAAGAGAAAGGAAAAGAGGTTAAAAGACGGAGCGCTGGACGTCAGATAAATCACCAGGGGCCTATACTACGAATCTAGTTCAACCTATCCTGGATATGTTTTGAGTTATCCAAAACATACGCGCTCTCGCTAAACTGTCCTACAACGCTGGCTATCAACTCGTTCGCTCAAGCCAGCCGTGTCCTATCAAGTTAGGTGCGCGTTCACATGAAAGGGGTGGTATCTGGAGCATTCGACCAATCACAAACATGGAGAAGCGTACTGACAGCGCAGCGTCATACTTCCTGAATGAAAAGTCAACTATAATATTAGTCAAATATGAAGAAGTTAAACTTTAAACATCCATGACTTAAACACTTTATCCAGGATCAAAGCCACATAGCTGCACCTGCAAGGTGAATACAGCTGGTAACAGAACAAGTGTTTGAATGCGTACATTAACAGGTTTATGATATCACTGCCCCGTCTAAAACACGATCTGACTTTAATTACATTTGACTCAAGTGTTTCGTCAACTTAATGTGTTGCTTAAAATAATACTTCTGCATACAGTATGTGACACTGAGTGTTGCACGGCCAGATACGGCTCAGCTGACTCAGATAAGGAGATATGATACATTATGAAGTGATATGAATGATAACGGGACACATCGACGTCTGCACTCACAGTGCCGCGGACTGTAGGCCTACTTAATGTTACTTTGATCCGGTTACTTATGTTGTGGCAGATATTTAAGTAAGCTTTCTTAACGCTAATGTTATAATAGTCAGATTGCTCTGAAGATGGAAGGTGATATTCTATTAATGTTCACGTTCACACAGTCGGTGATTTTGGCCAGCCGTCTTTCCTGTATTTCCTCCGCACACTGAGCTCTGATTGGTCAGCAGGCGTGGTGCTTTCGCTGAGTTGATCTCTTATCCTGGAACATATCCTGCTTCGGAGCACAGACTAGGTTCCAGGATAAGTCACCATGGAGATCTAGCCCGCTAAAAAGTGAACCAGCTTCGTAGTACCGGAAATCCCAGAAGTTATCTTGCTAAACGAACATTCTGCTTCGTAGTATACCCCCCTGAAGAAGGCAGACAGGAAGTAAACAATAACAGGACACGGAATGGGCTCTGTATTTTGTTTAGTATATGGCCGTGTACAGGCCCGGCTCCAGAACAAAATGACTCAGGGTGCCTCTGAGATCACAGGGCACGCAGCAGTAGTAGGTTTGCATGAGCAATAGTGGCGGCAATAGCAATGAAAAATAGCATTGATGGTCCCCAATGAACAGATTATGGCCTTTGTTATGTTTTGAAACCAAGCAAGTGAGAACATTTCAAGTGAGTTAAAAGTGCAATCCTGAAATATTTCATATAGTCCAAAGTGGACTATGGCAAGGAAAAGCACAAAAGCTTCAAAACTGTACTGATAAAAGAAATGAGAACATATTGTAAATCAAGGCAAATATTATTTGAACCAGCTCATGGTTTGAAATGGCAAACATTGAAAAGCAAAAGTATTATTAAAACCATGTACTAAATCATCACTTTGGTCCCATCATATACTCTGGGAAGAGAATATTTACTGTGCTTGAAAACTGGCATCACATCATCATGTGAGGTTGACTTTGTGACCTGGGGGGTTTACCACGAAGCAGGATTTTCGCTTAGCCGGCTAAATTCAGGGAAAACTCCGGCTTTCCGGTCCTACGAAGCTGGTTCTCTTTTTAGCGGGCTAGATCTCCATGGTAACTTATGCTTAGCGGCTAACCTGGTCGGGACCAGGTTAGGTTGCAGGCTAAGAGATCAACTCAGTGAAAGCACCGCCTGCTGACTAATCAGAGCTCAGTGTGCGGAGTTTAAAGCGATCAAGTCATATTACAGGAGAAAGGAAATACAGAAAAGCTGCCGTCGCAGGAAAGACGGCCGGCAAAAATCACCGACTGTGAACGTGAACATGAATAGAATATCACCTCCATCTTCAGAGCAATCTGACTATTATAACATTAGCGTTAAGAAAGCTTACTTAAATATCTGCCACAACATAAGTAACCGGATCAGAGTAACATTAAGTAGAGTCCGCGGCATATCACATCATAATGTATCATATTTCCTTATCTGAGTCAGCTGAGCCGTATCTGGCCGTGCAACACTCACAGTGTCACATACTGTATGCAGAAGTATTATTTTAAGCAACACATTAAGTTGACGAAACACTCGAGACAAATGTAATTAAAGTCAAATCGTGTTTTAGACGGGGCAGTGATATCATAAACCTGTTAATGTACGCATTCAAACACTTGTTCTTTTACCAGCTGTATTCACCTTGCAGGTGTAGCTATGTGGCTTTTATCCTGGATAAAGTGTTTAAGTCATGGATGTTTAAAGTTTAACTTCTTCATATGTCTAATATTATAGTTGACTTTTCATTCCGGAAGTATGACGCTGCGCTGTCAGTGCGCTTCTCCATGTTTGTGATTGGTCGAATGCTCCAGATACCACCCCTTTCATGTGAACGCGCACCTAACTAGATAGGACACGGCTGGCTTGAGCGATCCACTTGATAACCAGCGTCGTAGGACAGTTTAGCGAGAGCGCGTATGTTTTGGATTAGGCCAACCGGCTAACTCAAACATATCCAGGTTAGGTTGAACCAGCTTCGTAGTACAGGCCCCTGGAGAACATTTCAGCTGCAACATTAGCTTGTTTATAAGCTTGGGATATGAGATAGTTTTGTAGCCATTCGTGGTGAAGGCATCTGTGCTATTGTATGCATTATTTTTGACCCAACATTTCTACAGGCATGGCAGAATATGGCACTATTTTCACATGAATATTCTAGCCAGTCTATTTGTATACCACGAGCTGCAAAATGACCGCCTAACCCCACTGTACAGGCGGGTACTTGTTTAGATATACCTGGGCAGGCTCTGTTTTGCCGTGGTATCCTGGCACCTGCGGGCCGCAGAGGGGCGAAGTAGTTTCGGGCGACGAAGACTGCTGCTCCGGGGGCGAGGGCGGCGAGTCAGGCGGGAGTAAGCTAGTGTCCACAACGAGAGTAACGTGATGTCCCCATCCGACCTGTTGCTACTGTCTGCAGTAGATGCAGTGTTGCTGGCGTTTAGTGATGGTTGCTTTAACCATTTTCATATGAATGATTATCCACAGATGTGTGTCACTGCTGTGGAAGCACTTTGGAAATGATGCACGCGCAGCGGAGCAGGTCACGCGCACCAGACACAATTTGTTGTTTGTATTTTTCGCTCCGTTCTCTTTTTTGAATAGAGGGTGCATAACATTCAACTGCCCCGAAGATCCCGATGCGAAGCCTGAAGGGTAAACACACCAGGTTTACTAATCTACCCTACTCTACTCTGTCGGAATGTCTCGCTATGTTAGTACATTCTTAAAAAACAAAACACCATTTAATTTTGGGTTAAAATGTGTTGTAACTGCGTTACTGCATTGCAACGGGTAATATATTACCCACATTTCATTAGTAATGCGTTACATTACATTGTTACAGCAAAAAGTAATATATTACTGTAACTCCGTTACTTTTGTAACGCGTTACACCCAACACTGATTCTCATGGAGTATACGTTTATTTAGCCGTCGTACTCCATCGCGACTTACATTCAGTGCATTAAGTCACTCAAATAGTGCAACAATTATGCAAGTACATCAACTCTATTGAAATATGCTGACATACTTACTTCAAGAGCTACATAAAAGCAAATGGAGAAAGCATGTTTTTTTATGAAATGTCAGATATTATATCAGATGATCTAGCATCTTACATTTTTACAACCAACCAAAGAGTGATTTTCCAGAGGTCGGGACAGAAGCTGGAGTACAAATAACGACCCTGGTCTCTGTGCAGCAGAGGGGCTGCAGGCCTGTACACTTCAAAGCCTTGTGGGTAAAGAGGGGGAGGGCCACTGAGAGCAGACACATTCTTCACAATGTTGAACTTGACCTGTGTGTGTGTGTGTGTGTGTGTGTGTGTGTGTGTGTGTGTGTGTGTGTGTGTGTGTGTGTGTGTGTGTGTGTGTGTGTGTGTGTGTGTGTGTGTGTGTGTGTGTGTGTGTGTGTGTGTGTGTGTGTGTGTGTGTGTGTGTGTGTGTGTGTGTGTGTGTGTGTGTGGGCTTCTAGTTTCAGCTTCTCCTTCTAAGCTGTTAGAGCGCTTAATCCTTCGATCATTGAGCTTTAATGCCATTTCTTGGGAAACTCAAAAAAGACAGAACTATGAGGCAATCCTATGAGTTTCATAGAGCATATTATTTTATTCAAGAAACAAATATATAATCAATGTATTTACTCTTTAAACGCTACTATGACCCATTTCATTTCCAAACGACCCTTTGAAGAACAGAAGAACAAAGAGTTTGGGTTGTATAATGGTTGACACATACAGACTAATGGTCCACCAATGTTGGTTTTCAAAAGGCAAAACCAACAACCATCTGGCTCTAAAGTCTAATTTCTACTGTCAGCATTTGCGTGACTGTCTAGACCTGTGTGGCTTTAAAACGGTTGGCTGCCCATATTCTCAAGGATCTGTGCGGTCCAAAGCAAATGAGCGTCCATTTTGCAATGTTTGCTGTTATTTAGGAAGCAATGCTGATCAACGGTGGTACTACAACTTCCATGTTAGTCACGTAATGTCATCGGACACAAAAATACATTTTACCGTTGACTTACATTGGGAAGGGGCAACTATGAGTCAACTCATCATGTTTTGTATTTCTATATAAATCAACAATAGTACCCCAATAGTACTTTTTTTCTTTCAGCTGCTTTTTGCTCTTTGCTCACCGCAAAGTAGAACGTAAACAGGCCGAGAGGCTTCGCGTCTATGGTTACATCCACTGCTAGCTTGCCACACTTTGCACTTCTGTAACCTGATTGCTTGTGAATCAAAAGGTCAGCGCCAAAGGTAGTGCGCTTTCGCCTATGGCCGCACCGCTCTCCCCATAGAAACACAACAGCAAGCGCAGCGCAGAGACGTTTTACCGCCAATCATAGGAAAGCAGATTTAGGGTCTAGAACAGGCATCCTCAAAGTCCGGACTCCGGTCCGGATCCGGACCGAACCACAACTGTCTCTGGACTCTGAGCAAATTATACTTTTCATATGTATTATCTGTGTCATCTGCGAGACATCGCCACAACGCTACGAGTCAAAATGATCCGCTATGTCCATAGACTGCAAACAGCGCTCTGCATGTCCTGTTCCACTGTCTGTGTGTGTGTGTCAACGCTTTGGTCCAATCACATTCAGCATCCCGTCAGCGTTTTTTCCCCCCAAACAATCTGCGAATCAGAGGCACAGTAGGGCGGGTCTTCCCGGAATGCGGGTGGGAAAAATGTGTGTGTCTCTTTCAACCTGTCTAAGTCAGAGCGAGAGTTTAAAAAAAAAAAATTCAGAGCGAGAGTTAACAGCTCATCTAGTTCCATCTGTACTGTAGCTAGTAGCCTAGTTTCACCTACCGGGGTGGCAACTGACACCCAAAAAATAGGCCTTGCCACCCCAGCTGCCACCCCAGTTGGCAGCTTTGTTTTGAAAGAAAAGTTGTGGCTCATCGGACATTTATGAGAGAAAGTCTCTAATGTCCGAGTGCAAGTGAATGCAGCACAAGATGCACGTCATGTAACCCCTCCCCCGGTCGTGGCGCGAGCGTGGACATACGATTGGCGGCGATTTCATTTTGAACTGGACGGCGCAAAACGAGAAGCATTCTGACCCAAGCACTGAAGGAATGAGGTATTTGCGGTCTACACTGACAGAGAAGAGACTGTCAGTTTGGCTGTACTCAGCATTGAATCAAAACGCACTAAAGCTGTTGATCTTAATACGTTTGTGAGGCGTTTTGCTGAACAAAATGGTAATCGCCGCATTCAGCTGTAATAGACATGTCAACTTGATGCTCTGCTCACAGATGAGCATACACAACTATTAAGATGATGACCTTACGTGTGTACATATATTGTTTTCTTTGAGGGGGTCTGCCCCCAAAAAACTGTTTTAAGTCCTGAGAAAGTCAAATAAGACGGTGTGTAAAACTTCACTGCCCAGCCAAAAAAAAGTAACCACTTTGATTGAACTAGGCCAGTAGGTAAGGACCTTCCACTGGATAATAACTGAAGTATAAAAGAATGCATGACTGAAGTGATGGAGACCATGTTGAAGGCAAACAAAAAGAGGAAATAACAGGTCAAATCAAGCAAATCCCCTCTCAGATTCCACAGCAACCAGAAGAACATAAATACTGACTGGTGATTTGATTAATCAGCTTTGTGATGGAATAAAAAATGCACAGTGCATTTCCTTAGCTGTGGGTGAGTCCACTGACACCACTGACAATGCTCAGTTGCTGGTGTTTGTGAGTTGTTATGATGAGGCAAAGGGGGAGTTTGTTGAAGATGTGTTGGGCCTGACGAACCTCAGTGGACACACAAGGGGGAATACATTTATAAAGCAATAATGGGAATGCTGAATGAAAGAGGGTGCATCTGCCTTTATTCATAACTGTGCAGCTCTTACACTGCGACTCTGAGGGGTCAAGCACAGAAACAATAACAATGAAAACTGCTGCATACAGATTATTTTTGTTTTTGCAACCTCGTGTTAAGAATCTTGTTGCAATTGTTTAAAAGTTTGAATGACCGTAATAAACGGACCTTTGTCTTATTGAAACATTTATTTTGGACCTTTAAGATTTGTATTTGAGTACCCCTGGTCTAGAAGTTGATTCAGTGGATTGGAGGCGGAGTTTAAGGAAATGACAAAGCAATATCTGAAACAGCTGGCAGCCTTATACAGATGCTCCTTGGATTAAGTTGAAGTTACAAACACCTCATCTTAGTCAAAGTTTAAATACGGTACAAAGCTGCATTTCCATATCTCAAAAAAAATCACCCCTTATAAAGTGGTAAGAATTCATGTTTTTTTAAGTTATAATAAGTATTGTAGCTTTTGTGTTTAAAAAAAAAGGTATCCTTGTAATCCTTTAGCTGCAGCATATAAACTTCGGGATATTACAATTTCAATAATCCAAACAAGGCGCAGCCATTCTCAGTGTACTTTCCTCTACATCAGTGGTTCCCAACCTTTTTCAACTCAGGGCCCACTTAAGAATCAAAAATGTTTTGGCGGCCCACATTCAACCATAATCAATACGGAGGCTAAATAAAGTTCTGATTGGTCAATTCAGAAAATGTGACACGTTGTAAATCCAGTAGAACAAGGACTGTAAATACCGTTGCTAAGGAGGATCAAGAAAGAGAAAGGAAAAGAGACGTGTGGCGCAGTGGATAGAGCGTTGGTGTTTGGATCAGGGGGTCACAGGTTCAAACCCCACTGCAGTCAGCATGTCTTTGTGTCCCTGAGACTCTTCACCCCAAATTGCTCCTGTGGGGATTGCCCACAGTATTGAGTATGTAAGTTGCTTTGGATAAAAGTGTCTAACATGTAACATGTCATGTAAAAAAGAGGTTAAAAAAAAAATCTTAATAATGAAAATGTTTCCACACAAATCCTAATGTTTTGCTAATTATTTGGCGGCAAATATTGAATTTACATTTACACCCTTTCATATTTTATTTGGGCTTTTAGATGAAGACCGCACACAGTTAATAAATATAATTATTCTTCTGGCTAAAATACATTTTTAAAAGTCAATCAAGGAGTAATCTTAATTTAAGGTGTTTGAAGAGTAGATTAAAAATACAATTTCTTTTGGAAATAATTATTGCCACAAAAAATCAAAGGGTGGCTCAACACGCCATGAAATGGGAAATAATTAGCTCTAACGAAGAGTGGGATTAAAGGAACAATAAATATGCTTGCCGTTGTGTTTTTGGTGGTATTTGGTTGTCAACCTATTTTTGTTTGTGGAATGTTGAAGTGATCCTACTGACTGTATCTTTTTTTCTACTGTTTTTGTTTTGTTGTTGTCTGAGACGGGAATGTCATCTCCTATATGTTATTGTTATGTCCATGTTTATGTCTTTAGCCTGTAAAAAAGAAAGAAAAAAATTATTTGGCAGCCCACTTGCAATGCCTTCGCGGACCACTAGGGAACCGCTGCTCTACAGCAAACCTAATTTTGCATTACTGTAAAAACACACACACACACACACACACACACACACACACACACACACACACACACACACACACACACACACACACACACACACACACACACACACACACACACACACACACACACACACACACACACACACACACACACACACACACACACACACACACTTGAGCTTGCAGGAGAATTGTGACACCCTTGATATTGCCAGCTGCTCTTTAGAAATGATAACTGAAAATTGGTTTTATGTTAATTGTTTGACCTTGTATTCAACAGACATGTGAAAGCAGGATGTAACTACACTATGTCATCATTTTTGCGGTTGTACTGAAGTGTTATGGTACTGCAGTGGATTTCATAGCTAGGTTTTGATATGATCATCAGTCGATCATTCTCATCTCTGAACATGGACAGTATCCGGGGCTGTTCCATGTGTGTGTCTCTCTGCCTCATGTCAGACTATTACCTCACTAAGACACTTTCTCACAGCTCTTCTTTGTCCATTTTGTCTTTCCCTTTTCAATTCACAACACTGACGAGCACTGGTTACATAACTGTACTACTCCACCACTCATCCTCCCTCTGTGATTTAATAAGGCCAACTAATCAATGTGTCCTGTGTAGATAACATGACTCAGCTGCCTGCTTTGTATTATTGTGTCCTGTGCTCGACATTTGCTGTGGGAAAGCAACGTCGAGGATAAATAAGCAAATCCAGTATACTGTTAGTGTTCACATTATATTTCAAAGACCTTTGCGGTCAAGGCTTAGCTACGCTACAGAAGATTTAAATGTCTAGCTTTTATTCCCTGTCTGAATTACCAAGTGAAGCTGCAAAAGAAACCGCAGATAACTCTCACTGCCCCTTTTCACCTACTGGTGTCGGGTACAGTATGGTCACAGAAACACTGCTTAAATGTGACAAATGTGACGGAAGATGGTCAATAAGAAAAACGTTGCCAGAGCCCAAAGCTGACAAATATCAATCAGTGTCAGTGTTTTTTTTCTCCACTGTTCTGTCCTATATCAGCTCACAAAATATTACAGCCATTCAAAGTAGGGTATGGCGATATGGACAAAAACACATATATCACAATATTTCTGATCTATAGAGGGACGATCTTGTAGGGTTGACATGAAAATTGCCTTTTTCACAAAAAAATGAATTCCTTATAAATATGAATAAGTTATGTAATGCCTTAAAGCAGGGGTGGGGAACCTTTTTCCTCTCAAGGGCCATTTCAATGTTTCCAACATCCTCCGAGGGCCGTACAAATTATTGACCTCTGCTTAAAAATACTAAAATCACAGCCCATTCATTTTGTCTTTCTTTCATGCTGTGCAAAGAAAAAGCAACCTCTTAATCCAGATATTGTACCATGACTCGCACATGCATGCACGTGCACGGTTGTGGCATGACCACCAAAACAGAAAGATATGGACACAAGATGTGTGCAAATGTATTTAGTTTCCTATCCATGTGGACATGATTTAAGTGGGGGGGGACCTAATCTCCTCTAGGGGGGTCGGGGGGGCATGCTCCCCCGGGAAGATTTTTTTTTAAATGTTGAAGTTAAAAGCATCAATCTGGTGCACTTTGAGAGCAACATGAGGAGATCTATGGATACATCTCTCAACACCCAGATGAAACAGAACTGTAAACAGATTTCTTTTTCTTTATGGATATTTTACAAATCACTCCCCTTTCAAACTGTATTCTTGTTTATTAATAACAACTTTTTTTTTACTGTCATATAGTATTTTATACCCGTTTACTTTATTCTCTTATTTTTTTATAACTATAATGATCATATAAAGATGTGCCTTCACCTCACTGGTTGGAGAAAAAGCTTCTTATATTCGTTAGCATAGCTAGCTAACCATATGCTAATAACAACAAAGTTATTGACTGTATGATCAGTATGACAGATGAACAGATCGCCACTGGGCTTTCAACTAAAGACACAGCCACGCAGAAACTGCGGCATGTGTACGGCTCCTTATGGGTAAACATTTTGGAAGTGCCGGAGCGGCGTTCTGGTGCTCTCCGTCAGCACTACACCCCTGTCAGACGAGACATATACCACGTGATGACACGTTAGGCTCGTGTTGTGTTCAAGGACCCTGACCATGGCCAGGAAAAACAAGCACTCGCTTGTTTAATTATTTGACGGTCTAGATTTCTTTAATTTTTTTCTTTTTTGCGTGTGTTTATAAATTACCTCGAGGGCCGTACCAAATTGTCTCACGGGCCGTATACGGCCCGGGAGCCGCAGGTTCCCCACCCCTGCCTTAATGGGTTTAAGCAAATAGTATCGTCATCTCTTGCTTCTTCTTGTGTAACAGTTCCCTAAAATTATCTTTTACTACTACCACAAAATACAGTTGTCAGTTACTGGTTAAATGTTCAACATTTACAAAAGCACTTGTGAGATTTCTATTGACAATAAACACATCATATTTATTAGGGATGCTCCGATCGCCAATTTCGGGGCCGATCACCGATCGCTGGAATCAGTATCGGCCGATACCGATCGCCGATCCGATCGAGTGGGCGGGGCCTAAATGGAAGATTTAAACATCACTTTAAATCTTCCATTTAAAGTGATGTTTAAAACTCAGTTAATGGGGCTCATTCACTGGAGCTTCCACAAACAACAATCAACTTAATTATTACATTCAAATGATGTACATTATTCAAGTTTACATTCACTTTGGAGAATAACACGGGAGAAATGAGCGGAAGCGCTCTCTTTTCCTCTCTCCCCCTCTCTCTCTCTCCTGACAGCCTGTCAGTATCTCATGCAGCTCACTGATCCAGTAAGAGTGACCCGACAGTGAAGAATACATATATTTATAATAACTAGTTTAGCTTGTTCCAGAGGTAGATAAAATAGCTAAGTGTGTTAGGTCTAACTCTTACGGTACGTCCACACAGCAACTTTTCAAAAATCTTGAAAATCTTGGAGCTGGGCGTGTCTGAACGCTTGGGGATTTTTTGCGAGCAACGCGACCAACAACCAATCACATGAATCTCCCGCCCCCGACATACAAAGCAAAAAACCCCGGGGATTTTATGCGAGCAATATATATATATATAAACTCCCCAAACAGGCGAAAACCTACCAGTTTCACCCACTGTCTCTGCCACCTCCCTGCATGCCTGGTTCCTCCGGTTTGTATCCCGTTAATAGTTCTGGTCGTAAAGAACCGGGTGATTTGCTACCGTAATTTCTCGTTTGGAATATGAGGAAATGAACTGCGGTCTGGTTCTCCCTGTGTGTGTGTTTCGCTGCGCTTACCGGTCCGGCGGGCGGAGCTGCAGGATTTCTGCTTCACACACGTTGCATACCGCTATTTTACTGTCTTTTTCGGACACCTTAAAATAATGCCAGACCGGTGAAGCCATTTTGGCGAGCTTTTGTTTGCCGCACACAGAGAAAAGTGTCATGTATTTTACGTCATGCGATCGGCTCTCGCGATCGGTATGTTTAGAGAGCACCGATCGATCGGTAGAGAGTGAGTATCGGCCGATATCGATCGATCGGAGCATCCCTAATATTTATAAGAGGGTGTCTATGACAATAAACAATAAGTGGTACTGTTGTATACATTGCTGTAGTCAGGTAAGGCAGACTGGTTTTCTTCCAGAAAGAATCCAACCATTGAAGGGTTTTTGGTTGGAAAATAATTCACTTCAATCTGCTGTTTGGAAGTTGTCTAATTGGGGGTGGACAAAATCATATAGACATAATATGATATAATTCAACATAAAAAAAGCCAACGACACGATAAAGCCCAATACGTCCTCTAAATACTCAACCAATGAACTGTTCCAACTAGGGATGCACGATATTGTTTTTTTTAAACCGATACCGATACCGATAACTTCCTGCTTCTCAAGACCGATACCCGATAATAAAAAAATTGTTATGCCACTAATTATTTTAACGCGATTAACGCATGTGTATTTTTTGTCCTCGGCCGCCCCGTAGTTTCAGAGCGCATCGAGTTTAAAATACCATCTACAAGCTGATGCTGACAGCCCCGCTCCTGTCGCCCGCTTGTGGCAGACCACACTATCACGCTCACCGGCAGGCACCGACTGGCCATCTGGAGGACCGGGAGGGTGTGTGTATGAGTGGCCCGAGCGAGCGAGAGAGAGACCTTACGTGCATTGTTGTTGTTAGCATCTGGTGCTAGCTAGCTGCGCTAACGGATATATGGAGCTGTTTAAATGAAAACAGAGGAGCGACATTTCGCCACAACTGCGCCGAGCACTTGACTTTATGCAGGAAGCCAGACAGTGGGACATTGTACGAAAAGTCAGCACACTCAGCACGGATAGTGCACAACATGATTGCAGCGTCCAGGCAGCTCCGGTTCGAGCATATGCCTTGAGTTGCAGTAGCGTGGCGTGGGAAAAAAATTAGGGGAAGCCAATAATACGTCCTTTCTTTTGGGTCGGGGGTGTGGTGGTCAATGTAATAACGTAACCAGATGAGTGCTTATCATTTTACACACATTTGTATCATACAGATGCAGGACTTACACACACCTGTTATCTAACCGACAGGTCCGCACGCACTCTCCAGCCCAAACTCTAATAAGCATTCATTCACAAACTACATCAGGAGACCTTTAACGTTTTACGTCCGATTCGCTCCTTTGTTCCTCTCTACACAGCTCCAGTTTGGGCATCGGCCTGTCATCAGATTGTATTTGTTGTTGCTGCTGTAGCGGAAGTTTAGTACAATTATTTTTTTGATTAAATACTCCAAATCTCCACCCTCCATAATTGCACTTGCTTCAGTTGCTTGCTACTTTCTAACGGCGGTGAGAGTGGTGCAGTGACGCTATCTATCTTCTATCGATTAGATTTATGATTAGAAAATTATAAAAGTAGGGTAGACATGTGGATATTATCCGACTGAAGAAAACTTGCATTTATCTAACAGGTTCGTTTCCACTGACCTTATTTCGAGCTATTTTCCTAAATCCTATGGAGAAATCCCATTACTTTTTTGTCGAGGGAAACATGAGGGAAACCGAGCGCAGCTTACTTCCGGATTTTAGGATGCGTCACTCGACTGCAACACTAAATTGATGCGATTTGATTGGATTGTGAGGCAAGGGAAGCCAGCCGCCTCTGGCTTCCCTTGGCATGGCCCTGACCAATCACAGGTTGGCAGGGGCATCATGTGAGCCTCATCTGATTGGTCAATCCCTCAATTTTTTTTCACCAAGGGAAGCCAGATTCGGCTGGCCTCCTCTCGCAACAGAGAGTGCAATCTACTGTTTCACCATAACACCTAGAGGGGCGCGGTTTGTTTCACTCTTTGTAAAATACTCAATGAGAATGGGGGAGAGACGGGCCGGCAGCAACACACAGCAAAGGAGAATTATCGAAACAAAACTAAGTGTTTTTATTTATTTATTTAAATTATAACTACAATCCGAAAAAACAGGGGAAGCCTGGCTTCCCTTGGCCTCCGGGAGAAAACGCCACTGTTGAGTTGCACATAGCTCCAACGCCCATACCACCGACGACATGTTTGTTGACTGTCCTGGCTTCACGAGTTAGGGAGCGCTGGATTTGTGAAAAACTCCCCTCTTCCTAAACCACTAATACCACAGTACTGGCAAAACGGGAGGAGCCGAGTGAAAAACAAGCGCCCCTCATCCCAATCCACCCCACACCGCAGTATTTTTTTCTTTTTTTTTACCCAAAAAATATATTGTATATTATCGGGGCTATTAATACTGGTATCGGGTTTATCGGGATGACGTCATAATTCCTAATATCGGACCGATAATTATCGGGCCGATAATTATCGTGCATCCCTTAGTTCCAACCCATTTATTAACACCTAACAACACACATTGCATGTTCAGGTGTGACCCTGGTATTAATGTGGGTCATCTATGAAGGACATTAGAAAACGTTTTAACACTGGTTCTAGCTCGGCCCAAAACCTTTTTGGAGTCTGTTTCTTGTATGGTTACCAAGTTCTCGGAAATCTCAGAACCCATTGCCTTTCAGTCTGATGAAAATGTAGCCTCTGGCGTCAACAAGCAATATTTGAGAAGTTCCAGTAAAGTACTTGGATATCTGGGGACAATATTGACTGGTCATTGTTCATAGTCCGATTGACAAATATGAATTGCCGTTGCCAACAGATTCTGTGTTTATTTGCAGAATATGCTTATACCGATTATTTCTAGTTAATACAACAGTTACTTATAACTCAGTACAAAACATATAATAATCCTAGTATATGATAACCACATCAGACCAATAAACTGCTACAGAAGAAACTATAATCATGACCACACAAAAACAAAATGGGGAAAATATCTAGGGATGCTAATCCCCAGCGATGAATTGGATTTAGTTTCAAGCTAAATGACACCAGGATACAGAGCCAAAGTCACACCAGGCTCATGCACTAACAAAACAAAAAAACGTTCATAGCTTCAGTTCTATCTGCAACATAGGAAAATTCAAATCGTTTATGTCAACATTAGAAACATCAGTGACCACAACAAAGACTGTGTGACTAGCAGGTGTCCTTGATTGACACACTAAGCCCACCTAAAGCAAGCACAAACCCAAGAATGAAGGATGTGTTACCTCTGTTATACATAAACACAATAGTGAGTGTTCTTATTGTTTTTTAAAGTTCAAGGATAGCAATTTCATATGAGATCAGAAAAAAACTCTATCAAAATGTGTTAAATAACAATTTGTATTTAAAATGTCAGTTCCCGCCTAAAAATACTGTAACCTAATTAGTCTGTGAATTGTGAGTGTGGTTACACAGAGCCTGTATTAGCAGCCTTTTGAGAAGATGTTATACTCGAGGCTTATCTGGGACTGGTACATTGTGTCATTGAGTTGAGCTTCACAAGGTTGGCAAGTGGCCCTTGTGTGTGTGTGTGTGTGTGTGTGTGTGTGTGTGTGTGTGTGTGTGTGTGTGTGTGTGTGTGTGTGTGTGTGTGTGTGTGTGTGTGTGTGTGTGTGTGTGTGTGTGTGTGTGTGTGTGTGTGTGTGTGTGTGTGTGTCCCACACCGCCCATGGCTTTGGAACAACCAGCTGCAAAGAACTGTAGACAGCTTTGAATAAAATTGACACAATAGCCAATAAAATAATACATAGTAGAATAATAGACAGTGTATTATGGCATGTGTATGTATCTACTGTATGTTCCAGACAATTAAGGTTAAACAGCAACATTATCTTTAACTGTGGTAATAACTAAAGCAAAACTATCTGTAGGGTAAGAAGCCTACAATTATTGGACAAAATGCTTACACTGTAAAACTAGTTTCAGTTTTGATTCATAACTATTCAAAACTGTTGTTGTTTTTAACAATACTAACTTATATTTGAGTAATGACAAACAGGTACAAAGTGTAATTAAAGTAAGTAAGAAATAACAGCATTAATCCATCCCAGAAAGATACATTACAAAAAAAGGTATTAGTTTAGTAAAAAGTTAAGATTATTTAGAAAAACTAATTAATTTCCAGGGTGTATTCTTGTATAATAACACACATGATATAAAAGATATCGTTATGTTTGAGATTTTTTTTATAAAAACCACTAAAGTGGTTTTAATTCAAAGCTAGCAGTAGTTGCAGGAAGGAAGCGCGCGCTCACAAACACAAACCAACCACGAGCTACCCTACGAATACATGCACGGTGCGCGCGCCTACTCACGCGCTGACGCTGCCCATCCCCCACCCCAAGAGAAAATATAAAAATAAACGTTCAAAACAGCGCAATAACCTGCCCAAATCTCGTATATACAGTCATAGGTGCTCACGCTACACGGTAGTATAATTTATAACGGCAATTATAGCATAAAAACAAAAACACTCACCAAAAGCTCCAAATCACACAAGGGGGGTGCCTTCTCCTCTGTGCTCCTAATATGGAATCTCCTCCTCCACCAGCGTTATTTTCTAGCTCTAATTAAACCTCGAAAAAAGCGTTATAACGGCCTTCAGACCCGGCCAACCGGTCCTAGGAATCCCCAATGACCGATATGTCTTGGATACACGGGCATATATGAAGATAAATCCCCTTAAAAATGAGCTGAAAGGACAGTTGGGTCTAGATTGTAGGTTGCTCGCTGGTAGAGAAAAGAGCCAAACGGTTCAGTAGCAGCCAACGGCTTCAGACTGAAACACAGAGTGGCTGACCTGCCAGGCAAAAATGAGCTAGGCCTGAGCTCCTCGCTGCAGGAAGCACACTCCAGTCACATAAACATCAGAATGGGTGTCGCAGTATGGAAAAGTGGTGTGGTGGGGTGAGACTGGCGGTAAATCTGTAATTACGGAATACAAATGATTAGTTAAAAAACATTTTAGACCAATTAGATTTGTTATAAGCTTAATGTTGTGATAAAGACAAAGCTACTTTTGGAGTGTTGTTGTATGCATGCTAGTTATGCTGTTATACGTAAGAGAAAAATAATAATAAACTTACAGTGTAGACCACATTTTTATTTATATGTTTGAAGTGTTACACCAAATTAGGTCATGTAATTGTTTATGGTCAGTAGAGTAGTGTATTGTGAAATGCAGCACCCCTCCCCCACAAAATAATATTTTCTCCGCCATATGCAAATACCTCTCTAAATATGACCGTTCTCTTTAATTGTCTCTTTAATTGTAGTACGGTGGCAGTTTTAAACATATGACTGTTCAACACGTGACCAATCTATTAAATGTTGTGAATCGAACTATTTGATTACATAGGCCCCTATAGGCCTATGCAGCAAAACTACTTCGATAGCAAAAGATCAATTGGGTTAAAATACTTACGTATTTTACGTTAGTTTTTTACATATTTAAAAAAGTCACTTTGTGACCCTCTAACGTAGTATAACTTTTACGACGTAAATTAAGCTAAGTCCCGGTGACTTTTGGTTTTACGCAGGAAACAAGTCCTGTGTTTGTTTGCTCCACCCTCCCCAACCTCCTCCTATTGCGCCACCCTCCCCAACCTCCTCCTATTGCTCCACCCTCCCCAACCTCCTCCTATTGCTCCACCCTCCCCAACATCCTCCTATTGCGCCATGTTTACCCTTTATTATACCTGTCATAATAATATAGCCACTAGATGTCACTGTCCAACAACAAACGTGTAATAATTAGCTGCTTTCACAGACAACCGTTTATACGATGAGGACAACTTTGTAGAAACACAAAATTGTCTGCAAAATCGATAGTATTTTAAACATATTAGCGCAGATTTCTGGTTTGACAAACAACGATCAATCAATTTATAACAACATATTCAATTCTCTCTTATATTTAAAGAGGCCCTTATTTTTGAGTTTTCCCTTTCCTGTAGTGTGTTATATAGGTATGTGTGCATGTATCCTCAAAGGCTAAAATCCCTGTGTTCCTTCCAGAGTGAGTTTCTCTCCCACACACTCCCCACCTCTCTGAAACGCCTCCATTGGACTCCTTTGTTTACTTCCAGTTACATCACGTAACACTTGCGCTTCTATTGGCTAGCGCTCCAACACATTGTACGTGATAGGCTAAGGGGCCGGACATCTGTAAGCGGTTGATCAATCACAACAGAGCCGGCCAGCTAACCAATCAGAGCAGACTGGGCTCTGGTTTCAGACGGAGGGTGAAAAGAGGTGCTGCAGCACAGGCAGTAAGGGAAAAATAAAGAGCTTTTTGAACATTAAAGCATGGAGACATGTCACAAAAGAAGCACAAAACACAAATATTTACCTGAAAATGACCGTAATATGTCCTCTTTGACTCAGATGACTATTTATTTTATTATAAAAGCGGTTGGAAGTGAGTGCATGTCTTCAGTGTAAACCACAGCATTGCTACACTGATACATACGTCATGCAGATGCATTGTGCAGACATAAACAATGAAAAATAGATAGCTGCTCAGGCATGCATGTATGCATTAACTGAAAGCATATGATCATCAACATGGACACACACACATTACTGATAAGGCCCGGCTGAGACAAACAAACACACACACAGAAAGCCCCCGGGTGGTGTGTAGTGTGAGCTTCAGCGTGGCTGTAACAGGAGAGTGGAGGATGGGTAATGAGAGAGGAGGGGGGGTCAGTGTATTTCCCCAGCCTGTACTTCCACGTGCCTGGGGAAGTTGTAGTACAGTAGTAGTGACGGCGTCAATCTTTTTACATTGTTATCAGTTTTTTGCCTGTTGTTTTTTGTTTTGGAAGGAATATATAGCTATCAGGTAACTTGTTTCCTTGTCTCATCACTGCTGAATGAAAGAAAAGAAACAGTGATGTGGAAACTAGCATGCTAATAGTATTCCTGTATTTGCACACAGTATACAAAATGCCATTTTATGGGTTTCTATGCAATAATCCACAAGCAACACACGCTATCTTAATCTCTATAAACTGATATTTGCATATGAATCTGAAAAACTAGGGGAGACAATCCATGTACAAAACATTAAAATGGGACTTGGAGGTAGTAATAAAAAGAGATGTAATCCTTAACCATCCGGCACGATTATTCTTGACTATATTTATAGAGTACTTAAACTGTACGTACAATCACACTGTGTTTTGTTGTAATGACTGAACGGAATGCGACAAAACTAGTAGGAATGACACTGTTCCATATAACCTTCCTCTCATCTGTCCAAACCGGTCCAAACCAACAAAAGTTTGTCATCTGATTGAGCCGCGAGGTATCTGTTGTAAGAGTTGACAGTCCAGCAAAAAAAGGAAATTAGATTGCCTGTTGACTTTGCACTTTTGTTGAATTCCAGTGTTACAAGTTGTTACTCATACTATCAAACCTGGAGGGAAATAGTATGAGTAACAACTTGTTACGCTGGAATTCTTTTTTGGAAAGGTATTGGCACATGTTGCATATTAGGCAAGAAGAGGTAGTAAAACCTGCCATGTAAAATGAGGTCAGCAGATTATAAGGTAGGAGAGCCCATACGTTATAGTACTAGAAAAAAAACAGCACACTCACACAAAACTACTCGGTCAGGTTTGGGAAAAGATCAAGCCATACTTTTATATCAAAAAAAGTATGTTTGCTGCGTTATTTATGTTTGAAATTTAAGTATGTGATGTAAATTAAGTATGTTACATAAAATAACTTGGTTATGTAATTTTACGTATGTTAACTACATACGTACGGAAGTTAAAGAGGACATATTCTGCATATTTACAGGTTGATATTTATAATATGTGTCCCTACTGTGACATGTCTCCATACTTTTGTAAGGGACACTTCTGCAGCAATGGAGAGTCAGGACTCAGAGAGACACGAGGAGAGTTGGAGCTTTGATGTCAAACACTGGTAGTTTATTGCAAGTATAACGGCCGGAGAATTCATATCACAAGTCACAGCAGCAAAAGGTTCTGACTGCACGGGTGGATTGCCATGTCAATTCTGATCAGCCTATCTCTCGATAGACCTTTTAACTAGTTCAGAGAGAGTAAACAACATATTTGGAGAGATAGACTAAACAGCTGGGCACCCTGAATCACTTGCGTCTGACCCTCAATGGCCTCGAAGCCAGTGTTCCCACAGCCGTATAAACCATTTTGTGACCGAGAGTTGAACTGGTTTATCAAGATAGCTGGAGCCTCCCATTCCTTAAGAGAGATAACAGAGCCATAAGGTTAAATATCTAAAGTAAAGACAGAATTATTCCCTAACAACTTTAATGTTCAAAAAGCTCTTTATTTTTCTCACACTGCCTGTGCTGCAGCACCTCTTTTCACCCTCTGTCTGAAACCAGAGTCCAGTCTGCTCTGATTGGTTAGCTGGCCGGCTCTGTTGTGATTGATCAACTGCTTACAGATTTACCGCCCCTTAGCCTATCACTTACAATGTGTTTCAGTGCAAACCAATAGAAGCACGAGTTACATAGTGATGTCACTATGTTCATACAGTAAACAAAGGAGTCCAGTGGAGGCGTTTCAGGAAAGGGGGGATTTTAGCCTGACCATTTAAATGCAGAAAAACCTATATAACACACTACAGGAAAAGGAAATCCCCCAAATAAGGGCCTCTTTAAATATAAATGAGAAGTTAATAAAATGAAAGAAATGTTGTTATAAATAACATTTATTAAATCAGAAATCAGCTGTAATATGTTTAAATGTTGACTTTTGGGACCGAACCTTCTCCGTACCTGGTCTTTGACGATATTTAAATGTCATCATGACATCCTCCTCTGCTTCCTTAATTACCACCACCACTTGAAGTTGTCGAATAGCAATACATGTAACTTCTTGATCCTATATAAGCTGTTTTCACAAACGTATACCAATACTTCATCTTAAGGGGAGAACTTTTCACCCTTTATTTATGCTCTCCTTCAAATCTATCTACCATACATATATACATACTAACACACACACTTATGTTAGCCAATGTTTTTTAGTCATTGCACATCCAACATTAACAGCCTTGGCCTTTAAAACCCCATACCAGCATTATACGATATCCATTCTAAAGCACATGTCATACTTTCCCCCCCTTCTCCTCCATATTTAGTGCTCTGACAATGACAAGGTCTCCACAAAGCATACCTCTTCATAAGGCCTTACAGTAATGGCTGTTCTCTACCTACGGAGCTATAATTTACTCTCCATTGTTGGTGATCGCTGTTAAGTGATTCAATTATTTAGCGATGGAGACAAACAGATATTGCATGGATGTGCGTGGGCTTTTATGTGGCTGTGTAAGGAGAGAAGAAAAGGTGAAAGAAATGACTTGTGTTTGTGTGGATATATGGTAAAGAGACACGGTGTGTTCTGCCTCATCAGGCTGATAGGACGAAGAGAGGAAAGCTAGTTTAATATACCTCATCGATCCAACTTCTCCATGTTATACATTAACATTTACAACTAGGATTTCAGACCCTCAAAGACTCTCTTGTGTGAAAGGAAGATGAAAAGACAGGAGTGATCTTCGCGGGAGGAGAAGAAAACACCAATAATAAATGTGTAACAAACACAAGTTATTAAATCTACCTAGTACTACTGATGTTGGCGTCTTAAAATGAGGAACTTCAAATGCCAAGAATTTACGATGACAGATAAAGGAGATACTAAAACCTTGAGGATAT
Organism: Gymnodraco acuticeps; assembly: GCF_902827175.1. Lineage (NCBI taxonomy): Eukaryota > Metazoa > Chordata > Actinopteri > Perciformes > Bathydraconidae > Gymnodraco > Gymnodraco acuticeps. The sequence continues at coordinate 381,214 of NW_022990055.1, read as the reverse complement.
GCTACCTGAAGGTTGAGGTGAATAAATATAAGTGTTGAAATGATTCAGCCATGCTAACAGCAAAGCTCTAGGGGTGGCAATGTCTGTCAACCAAATGACCATGTTTTCTAACAGTTTCATATCTCTTGTAATGATTTGTTGACTGGGAGAGTTTCATGCTGATCTAAGCTGTACAATTCAGTTATCTCTGCAAGGCCAATAAGGAAGTGCCTTAAACGCATCATTCTTTATAGAGGCCAGCATGGGGCGACCCCACTGGTTGATTTAATAAATCAGATTGTATTGAAGACTATGAGAAAATCATCACACTTCTCAATTGATGTATTACCTCATCAAATGTAACATCTAGCAACCAAACAGTCTATACCACCAATACAGTCTAATAATAACAGTAGAACAGTGGAGTGTCAATATTTTTGTCGGTAGCCTTCACGTTTTAAACAGGCTTGGTGCACGTTACGCACAAAATAGGGATTGTAGGGGCCAAAATCATACAAAAAATAAAACTGAAAATGAACTCAAAAGTAAAACTCCCGCTGAAGATCCAGATAACGAATGTTGTGCATGGGAATGATCCAAGTCCAGACAATATCCGTTCATGCATTTACCAATATGAACAAAATACAATGAACAGGTTTCCTATCATTGCCCTGTGCCTCTCCTTAGGCCCCCTGTGCTTATCCCTGTGGTAAAAAAAACATACTGGTGCTCTAATCCCATGTCTCCAATATATATGATTACACCAGGTGCCCAAATTATTCAGTGCCCAAAGATGCCTTCTTAATAAAGCATAAATAATGACCATAAATAAAAATATGCCATAATGGCTTCTGTGGTTTTATGAGAAAATATGTGTAATGATAGTCTGATACTCCTCTCCCATCTATGTGTGCACCCTACTACACCACCAGATTACTCCATGGTTATGGTGCTAATCTTGTTTTTTCTTGTGTACCAACCATTTTTAATTAGTGTTGTCATTGGCGCTGCCTGTGTTTTGCCAACCACGGACTTTGTTTCGTCACCAGTGGCATCAGTTTGGTTGCTCCTATTGCCAAATATTAGCATTTCTGGCTCTTGATAACCGAAGTGGCAGAAGCCAAAATGCCAAATGCCGCACTTTAAAACTGTTATCTACACACCAGTTGTTAATGTCACAATAATTGTGTCTACTATGAATATACTCTATAGGAAAAATAAACAGGACTTATTTTGATGTGCCACTATGCTGTGGCCATGAATTTAGTGTAGTTTATTTGTCTTCTTAGTTTTGATTAATTTGCCGATTATATTACTTTATTATTAGATTAACATTATATTAACATTTCCCAGAGGTGACATCATCAAATCGCTTGCTTTGTTTAAACAACAGTCTAGAACATTTTTAATTCATTACAATATAGTCGCATAGTCTCATTTTATAAATGACTTAAACAATACAAAATTATCAAAAATGCTGTCTCCTGTAAATAGTCTGATAATCTTCAGCACCAGCAGCAGCTAACACGTCTAACTCATGACAGATTATGATTGACTTCCATAAATAGGGCTGCTCTGTGGAGAACACTTTGACAAAATGGAGTGAGAGGCTGTGTGTGACTGCTCATAAAACATCACACTGTATCTCCTCTTCAAAGGTCTACAGGAGCAGCCTGCAGATAGTGTATTAATATGAACGTAAAAATAACTCTTTTATATACCTGAGATAATAAATATATAATACAAACGTTAAATGCTACTTAAAGCAGGATTGTATTGTTCCTATCAATCACACAGTAAACAGCCCCTCTTGACATTCACAAATTGACAATAATCCTTTACAACTTGACACGGATGTCTATGACATATAAATCTATACCATGACATATGAATGTAAGTCAGGCTTCAGATCCTAATCGCAGGACTGTGAAATTATTAATGTGTCCTCTTACTAATGACTTTTTACATTTACAAGCTATAAAACTCACCCTTTACAATCCAGTCTTCTCAGCGTCTCTCCAGCCATACTTGGTCAAGTAAAACACACTTTAAAAAAAAATTGTTATCTATAGGAACAATGCTTTTTGGGCCATATGAAATGTTCTTATGCAGGAAACAACCAAACCAACAGCACATAGACATTTCAATCATGGAGTGATAATATCATTTGATTGAACTTACAATTATTCAAATACCATTACATTAATTTGCAACTTTGCTGCTATACTGCAATTTGGGTTCCTTAAAGGGGCCCTCTCCAGCTAATGTTCAGGTTTATATTTGTATTTGGTGTCTTTACTGGTACATGTCTCCATGCTTTAATGTTCAGCAGCACCTCTTTTCACCCTCTGTCTGAAACCAGAGCCCAGTCTGCTCTGATTGGTTAGCAGGCCGGCTCTGTTGTAAATTTGTGAGCATGTAAAGAAACTGTGAATTAAACATTGTGGTGTCAAGGCTACAAACCATTTGAAACAACATTTAAAACAAGTTGAAGCTCAACATTCAGGCGTGCTTATACTTGCCAATTACGAACTCAGTGCTTTCTGGGAAATGTATACTCTCAGTTAACAAGAATGTGATGCTGCTTGTGTTTAACTGAAAAGTCACATATTTCCCCCCTGGTTACTCATATTCTGGAAGATCATAAACAGGAAACTAAATTGGATATGGTTTGTACCTGTGTTTCAATTTTACAGACTCATTCCTACTTGTATTGAACCATCTTTGGGTGAATTATTCATTTTTGTATTAACAAACTGTTTTCAATACAAGGTCTTTCATTGATTTTAAACAATGTAGTCAATGTCTTCATGCTGTATTTCAGTTTTATGTCCTCACACCCCAAGGGAAATATTTGCTCATGGCCGACTGAAACAAAACAGAGCTGTGGTTGCTGTTGTTTGAGAAACGGCAGAGTCTCTGCTGAAACACATAACGGTGAAAACCCTTTTGAACAGAGAGGCAGAAATATGGCAGCAACTCTATTGCTTGTACTCAAAGATAGCTACGTATTGAGTAGGTCTAACTTTAAAATCATAAACTGACTTTTTACATTTGTTTAAGATTTGTATTATTAACAGTGTTGGGAAAGTTACTTCCAAAATGTAATACAGTATATTACTTATTACTGTCTTTTTTAAGTAATAAGTTACATTACAATATTACTGTCTCTGAAATGTAATGAGTTACACTACTTGTATATTACTTTTGAGTTACCAAAATAACCGCCAAAGAATGGCTAGGTATTTTAAATGCTGAAATGTAGTTTAGTGCAGCTCATTATACATCCGGTGAAGGGCAATGTGGTATAGCATAACACCTGTGTAGGCCCTTAAGGCTACTAACAACTTGTATTACACGGCTTAGTTGAATACTGGATTCTGATTGTAAATTCTTAACATGTGACACGTTGTTAATACAGCAGTACAGACCACTGTCAAGGACTATAATGAAGGTTGCTAAGGAGGATCAAGAAAGAGAAAGGAAAAGAGGTTATAAGACGGAGCGCTCGACGTCAGATCTTCTGGGATCACCAGAAGAAGACAGACAGGAAGTAAACAATAACAGGAACACGGAATGGGCTCAGTAGTTTGTTTAGTATATGGCCGTGTAATAAGCGGGATAATGTTCAGCGAGGCGGTCATTGTGGGGAAAAGAACACCGATAGGCTGATCAGGGAACCTGACGCAAAGCGGAGGGATCTTGATGAGCCTGAAGGGTAAACACCAGGGCCCTTTCTCATTTCATCAAATCCCCCTCCTCGACTCCTCGACTCCTCGGTCCTCCGGTAGTGACCCGGAAAGGAATTTCAGCGCGCCATGTTGAAGGACATCTCATTTCTCTAAATGCACTTCGAGGATCGAGCGTCGAGGAGGCTCTCTGGAGGAGCTATAACCGAGGATACACTGATGGGTCCTCCACGGCTCCTTCGTGGATGCATTTCCGGGAACAGAGATGTTTCAAAGAGTCGTGACGCACGGCCGGAATTATCTCAGCCAATGACAGCTCTGCATGCATCCTCTGGATATTATTTTATTAACTGCTCTCATCGCAACGCGATGTTTACAGAGAGAACAGCTTTGAGGTGTTGTGGTAGACGGCTCTGCTAAGATTGTTCCCTAGTTTAGGTTTCATGTTATGTGTTTAGATAGGTTCCTGTTTTATTTTGATAGTCTTTTCTACCCTCATGTGTCTAAAGAACGTTTCCTGCCTTGTCTGTTTTCCCACGGTTGTGATTGTCTAATTGTCTTCACCTGGTGTTGTCTGTCTAGTATATATAGTTCTCGTCTTCCCCTGTCTCGTTGCCAGATTGTCTTGTGTGTTCCAAGCCTTCCAGCGTAAGATCCTTTTGTCATTGTCCATAGAGTTAGATTAGTGTATTAGTAGTGTTTGTTTTGTTGCTTTATGTATTCAGTGTGTTATGACCTGTCTACATTAAAACACTTTATTTTGATACTTTGTTTGTCTCTGCATCGTGCATTTGATTCCACGCCCTTGTACAGCCCTAACATGAGGTCCGTGCAGAAAGCAGAGCAGTGTGTATAATATATATCACTCAGTATAACAGGCCTACATTACTCTCTGTATTTTCTGTAGTTTAGTAGATATCTACAAACAAAGAGTCGATATTTTTCTAAAACCATTTAGTGCTTCACATAATGTTTGTAGCCTTTATTTAACCAGGTGAAAGCCCCTTGAGATCAAAAGATCTCTTTTTCAAGGGTGACCTGCAATAAATAATAAATAATAAAATACACAACGGCTGTAGCATGATAATATGCTTTAGGAGCTGTAGGTGCGTGTGGTACAGTGTGTAGGTGTGTGTGTTGTACAGTGCGTAGATGCAGCGGACAGACAGGTCTCAGTTAGTTTGGTGTCCTCTGCTTAATACTTGTAAATAAAACTTTTGGCCCGTAATTTATTTCCCTCATTGTAGCGACCAGGGGGGGGGCGGGTATATCCAGTGTCTGATAGTGTTACGTTATTATGAGAGTGCTCTGTTTGATTCTGAAATGGTATATTTATATAAATATATTCAAAGTAAATATATAAGTGGTCATGAACACATCTGTCCATCAGACAGAGGGCTGCTGTGCCTCCTGTCATCATTAATGGACGTCTCTTTAAAATGACCGCTCAGAGGAGAGGAGTTCTCATTTCTCTAACCGCCTGCTGCTTCCCCTCCTCTCTCCTCGGTTCCCCTCCTCGGCTCCTCTGCTCGCATCTCCTGTGGGCGGGACTAAGTCTCGAGGATAGGAGTCGAGGAGGGGAGTCGATTAGGGGAGTTAGAGAAATGAGAAAGGGCCCAGGCTTACACAGCGTCCACACAGCGGCATGCGTTGAAGCTTCAACGCTTCTGCCCATTCACTTTGAATGGGGTGACGTCACGCTTCGACAAACTGCATTGTGGGAGCAAAGCGTAGCTTTTCTCGCGGTGCTCGCTGCAAAAGTTGAGCAATGTTCAACTTTTGAAGCTTCGACGGAAGCGTCAGCCAATCGAATCATATGCCAGTACAAGCTCTAGCCAATCAAACCGCTGCTTGTGTGTCCGGGGCGGGAGATTCAGTCCGAGTTTCAAAAGTTGAACATTGCTCAACTTTTGAAGCGAGCAACGCGAGCAAAGAGAACCACAATGCAGTTCGGCAAAGCGTGAGGTCACCCCATTCAAAGTGAATGGGCAGAAGCGTTGAAGCTTCAACGCATGCCACCGTGTGGACGGCCGTTACTAATCTACCCGCACAATTTTTCTCTGGTGTCGGAATGTCTCGCAATGTTGGTAAATTCTTAAAAAACAAAACACCATTTAATTTCGGGTTAAAATGTGTTGTAACTGCGTTACTGAGAAATGTAACGGGTAATATATTACCCACATTTCATTAGTAATGCGTTACATTACCTCGTTACAGCAAAAAGTAATACATTACTGTAACTCCGTTACTTTTGTAACGCGTTACACCCAACACTGATTATTAATGATAGGTGCGATACAGATTGTGTCCTCCATTTCTGATTAGGCAACATCAGGGTAAAATGTATTCATGACCATTTCAATGTTTTTTTTCTTCAAATTGGCATAAATTCCTTTGCGTGTGTTACGCTTGTTTTTTCCCGGTTTTTTGTTGTTGTGACCCTTCATTTTTTTTACATTTTGTACCGGCAAGAGACACAAACAAGGACACAGCAGTCATGATGATGTTGATTAAAATAAAAATAAAATGCTCTGATAACCAAGTTTACCCCATAATTCTTTGTTGCTTTTAGCTGGAGATATTGTGTTGTATGTCAATTTAAATGTGTGTATGTGTGGGTGGGTGTATCCCTTAGCATTATGAAATGTGTTTTTTTTAATACTTTATAATATTTACGTAACTTTAACCAACGAGTGCTGATACTGTTACAAATAACAGATTGAAGGAGTAGGCCTACACTAGTAGATGATTTGTTAATGAGATGAGATGTTAACCAATGGTAAACAATACATTCAAATCTCCAAACAATATCACAATTTAAAATGTATTCAACTGTCACATTAAGTGCATGTTTACAATACGCTAAGCATTAACAACTACTGATATGGCCCATTAAACTGTTTAATCCGGCTCTATTTTTAGTACGGGTTGTTGTGCCTTATACCTACTACTTCCTTCTGCTTATCTAGAAATAGATAAAGATATAGCAACGTAGAGCAAAAGTCAGTGTGATGTTGTCTTGGAGGCCATTTTACCAGGAAGTGTTATCTAAGCCTTGTTATTGTTGTCCCTTTCAGTTTTTCTTCTCTTGTTTTACTACCCAAGATGTCCATCTCTCTGCCTTGCTACTCAAATGGAATCATCCATCTCCACACGAGAGGAGCGGGGGAGGGGGAGGGAGAGTTTATTGTAAACTGTAAGAGGTGTGCAGCAACTGGGACAGATTATGTCTGCGGAAACGAGGACTGCAGGATCCCACCCATCCCCCCCCCCCCCCCACACACACACACACACACACACACGCATATACACACACACATACACACACACACACACACACACACACACACACACACACACACACACACACACACAAGCTCATTTTTGCCTGGCTGGTCACCTCACTGCAATAGATAGATTCCACCCCACCCCCTATCCTCTGCTCAGTCATTCAGACCTGGGAGAGTCAATAACAAGCTGACATCATCATTGGTTTTGTAGGATACAGTGCTGCCTTTATTGTAGCAGCCATATATAAGAGAGAGAGAGAGAGAGAGAGAGAGAGAGAGAGAGAGAGAGAGAGAGAGAGAGAGAGATCGAAGAGATGAAGAGAGGAGAGAGAGAGAGAGAGGAGAGAGGAGAGAGAGAGAGAGAGAGAGAGAGAGAGAGAGAGAGAGAGAGAGGAGAGAGAGATCCTCCATGCCACTGATGAGGCCGAGCGTCAGAATGCAGGTTAGAGAGCAGAGGAAGAGATAGGTGGACAGAGAGAGAGAGATGGCGTGGTGGGGGAGGGGAAGAGCAGCACCATTGGTTTACTCGTCCAGCATCTATACCACGATGCATATCACACACACATATACATGGACCACCCCAGTATGTACACATGCTGCTATACAAACTGTTATGATACAAGATCAGAAACAGACGCACGTAATTGTCAAACATATTCAGAAATATGGTTATTTTTTGCATTCTTTCAAAGAATAAGATGAGACGGTTGGTTTCAATCTCATGTCTTTGTGTGGAGTACGGAACTGGAGGACTTAGTTCTCTTTAAACTTTAGTGTGAGCAGTGTTGACCAATCACGTTACAGATGGCTTTGGTCGCATGCAGGTAAATGGTCGATCTGGAGAACAAAAGATGCATTAGTCGAAATGCAATCTTGGTTTACGTCTGATGATACGTCAGATTTAGCTTTCTCTTTTTTTATTTTATTTATCTGTATTCATATGCAGATTTGATGTGCCAAAATGTAGTCAGGACATTGAAGTTGCAAATTGGACTGTAAACAATAACTGGCACACAGAAAAGGAAATCTTGGCCTGGATATCCAAAAGCCCCCTGAAAGCAAGCATTGTGCCCAACATTACTGTTTCCTATGAAATTGAGGCTAAATTCTGAGTTAGTTTTTCTCTCCGGGAAACAAACGCAAGTGAGCATGCTCTTTGGGCCCAATCGCAGACATCTCCCTGGAAGGTCCATGTCATTTAGTTTTCGAGAGTCAGACCATTGACTTCATGCACCACTGAGCTAATATATAATTTATATCTGCTAGCTACACTGGAACTGCCAAAATATATGCCATTTCCCCAAGAGACGTTGTCAGACTGAAAGTCAATAAGTCAAAGACAAAGACAGGATTTTTAGTAAGCAACACAAATGGGAAAGTGTTAATGTAGAGACTGATTAACCTTAGCACAGTGGTTCCCAAAGTGGGGGGCGCATAGGCATGACAGGGGGGGCGCGAGAGACCAGGAGGAAAAATGGTTATAAAAAAATATATATTTAAAAAAAAAAACATAATTTGAAAAATTATTGATTCGGAAATAATATGATGCAGTACTATTACGTCTGGGTCTCTGTGTTTCATTAAAGCTCGGCTCTGTATGTGTGTGTGTGTGGGTGTGTGAAACAAGCCATTTTGTGTGCGCAAGAGAGAGAGCGCACCGGTACCGGAGATCGTTGTTGTTAGCTTCTGGTGCTAGCGAGCTACGCTAACGGATATAAGGAGTTTTTTCAACAACAATGTGGAAGAGAGTCAGACTGAGAGACTCAGTGAGCTAAAGGACTCTCTCAGTGCTATCTCAGTGGGTCTCAAACGTTTTGGTCACCATTAATGTAAACAATTATTTCCGAGGCACACGTTTATATGATCATTATAGTTATACAAAAATAAGAGAATAAATGAAAAACAGGTATGAAATACTATATGACAGTAAAACAAGAATAAAGTTTAAAAGGGTGATTTGTAAAATATCCATAAAAAAAGAGTATATCTGTTTACAGGTCTGTTTCAAATGGGTGTTGAGAGATGTATCCATCGATCTCTTCATTTTGCTCTCAAAGTGCACCAGATTGATGCTTTTAACTTCAATATTTAAAAATAAATCTTCCCGGGGGAGCATGCCCCCGGACCCCCCAATGTAAGGTCCACACACCACCTATAAAAATAGCACTTTACCCCTGCTTACACCTATATGCCGTGAGCTGATTATCGAGCCTTCATTGTAACGTTGTGTATTTGCGTGGGGAGTGTTGCAGTAGAAAATTCCACTGTAGCAACCGGGACATTAATGGGAAACCCTAAATGTTTGAGCACCCTCTATGAAACGTCAAGTTACCCCACAGCACCCCCAAAATAAATCAATGGCGCCGCCACTGAGCTTGACTTGTGTTGGGGGGGGCCCGACAGAAAGGGGGGGCCTGACAGAAAAAGTTTGGGAACCACTGCCTTAGCATAAAGACTGGAAACAGCGTGTTCATGTAAAGATGAAAGAAAAAAAATCAAGTAGACAGCTTTAGATGAACTTCAGTAAGCTGTTTGCTTTTTTTGCTTTTTTATTCTAAACTAGCCCTACCACATTCATATGTTTTAAATATAGAACTGAGACTGATATCTTCTCATCTCACTCTTGCATTGCAGAAATGTAAGCCCATTTCCCAATATGTTGAATGATTCCTTCAAGGCAGACACAGACACATACACAATCAGTCTCTCAGCCATAACTCCCTCCCCCCATCACACACACACACACCACACACACACACACACACACACACACACACACACACACACACACACACACACACACACACACACACACACACACACACACACACACACACTTTCCTGTGTGCAGTGGGACGAAAGCAACACCAGGCTGGAATGCTGAACCCGAGTGTGGAAAATTGATTGGAATGTTGTTGTGTAGGCTGAGTGTGTGACTGTGTGTTCAACTAGGTCTGTGTGTGTGTGTGTGTGTGTGTGTGTGTGTGTGTGTGTGTGTGTGTGTGTGTGTGTGTGTGTGTGTGTGTGTGTGTGTGTGTGTGTGTGTGTGTGTGTGTGTGTGTGTGTGTGTGTGTGTGTGTGTGTGTGTGTGTGTGTGCTTCAGGGGGGCCCAGTGAAAGGCTTTCTCTGTCAGATCAGCTGCCCTGAGCTCAGCTGCTAATCTGTGGCTGCAACACTCTTCTCTGCCTTCCTCTAACTGCAATCAAAAGTCTGCCTGCTAAGACTTGACCAACAGGGGGCAGTAGCCACAGGTTTGCTATACATCTGCATTATATTTCCAGTTAGAAAATCAACACTAGTTCATTTTAATAATATCAGAGTCCAAGGTCCTCAGCTCCTTAATTATGATAATGTAATGTGAGGAGAAAATGAGCAGCAGATCATGCCCCTTTAAAAACAAACAGCAAGCATCAGAGGATATCTAGGAAATAAAATAAATAAATTAATCTCCCACACACTGTTGGTACATTTACTTAGGGATATGTTTGGTGGTTAGTGGTGTGGCCGGTATAGTCATAACCCCTGAAATAAATGTAAAGGAAGTGTTGACAGTGTGTGGGAGTAATGAACATAGAATAATTCAACAATAGACTGTATGAAGGAAGTGGACACAGTCAACTTGAAGTTAAGGTTAAGGGTAAGGTTTGTGGAAAATCATTTTGAAGGGTTGGGTTTTTTTTAAGCCTAAAGTGACCTACTATTAGCATAAACAACACTACTAGCTAATGCTAGTGCTAGCTATCTAGCTTGTTTGGTGAGTAATTAGCATTTACTGTGATATTTATTTAGGCTAGCAAAGACCAGGCTTGTTTTTGAAGCATTTATTGGAAACAATGAACATTCATGACTTTACAGTGTCTTATTGTATAACCGAACAATGAGCGCTTCGTCAGTAAATGTAGCCACGCCCCGAAGCATAGCCAGCTTTATCACTTGTGTACTACACCATAAACTAGCTGTTAGTCATTTCAATGGCGACAAATAAGCATTGTCTAAAGTTAGAAATCGATATTCCCAAATGACATAGACTAGATAACATTAGGAAGTGCTATAATCATGCAAACTTTTGTCAATTTAGATGCTTCATACGTCAAACAAGTTTCCTAACGTTCATAGTGACATGATGCATTGAGCAAACTGATCAATGTTTACTCAATGCGAAATACTGCACTAGCCGACACAGTGGCCGTTAAGTAAACACATGCTAAGATTTTAGTCATACACACAGACACAATTTCACTAACCTATTTCATTACTGCAAACCCACATATAAAGTCATGTTTCTACATATCAACACTCCTGGATACTGGAAGTGTTTGTGTTCAGCCTTGGGCTCAGAGCATAATGATGTGTCTGTATGTGTGTGTTTGTGTGTGTGTGGCTGCACAGTGGACAAAATCAATGTAATTTCACAGCCAAGTGAAGCTGACTTGTAGCTGTTTGCTTTCCTGCCGCAGAACATTCAGTGAAATGTTCCAGTTGATGTGAATAGCAGAGGCTGCTGCAAAAGCCACAACATGAAAACAGTCAACGCTGTGAATAGCAGATATGAAGGGCCAATAATGATATTTCGGGGAATACTGCCCACTGATGATACTGGAAAATGTTTTAAGATGTATTCAAAAGGATGTCTGAATTCATTTAATGGTTATTACTCATTTTATTTGAAGACACATTCGTTTTAGAGTTTTTTCGCAGCAACAAATAGAGCGTGTAATCAATCCAAATACACAAAATCCTGCCAGAATAAGAGGACACTAATAGGAGAGATTATATAATCTTAAAATCAAGAACAGGGTCAGCCCCTTTTAATCAGCAGTAACCTGCAGAAACAGCATGTGAGAGCACACCTTTTTACTGGGGCTATGTTCACCTCTCCAACCTGTCAAGTCTCATGTTTCACACTTTAGACTCACGTTTTAGAGTCCGTGCTGTTATCTCAAGGCTGTGAAATGAAGATCTCTCCAACTGCAACTGACTTGTTTTACAACATAGAACAAAATGTGAAAGACTTAAAGATTCTGTTAACCACAGACCGTATTTTAGGAATCTTAAGAAAAAGACATTTGAGAATTTGAGATGAGGCTCACCTAGTGGTAAAATGCTAACTCATTTCCTGGTTTTAGAATTAATTCCTGCACCACTCTACACAAAGGTTTACCAAAAGTCACGTCATGACAAATGTCAGGTTCAAAGAAGGATTAAACTACTCACAACAAACACAAAACTTTGAGGAATGTGTGCTCAATTTTAGGCATTTTTCATGAAGTGATCATGTCTGAATATGGTCTTAATTAGAATGTGAATAAGCAGTCTTAATGACAAAATAATGATCTGTGAGAATATTAAAGGAAAGTATGAGAGACCTCCAGACCAAACTGCATGAAGTCATATTCTGTCACAGTAATACAGCTACTTAAAAGTATAGCATCTTGCAGACACACATATAAATGTGCCAAGTAACAGATTCCTCAGCCAGGGCAGTGAAAGCCCAGATGGCCCCAGAAAGACCAACTGTGAGCAACAAACAGGATGTGTGTGTGTGTGTGTGTGTGTGTGTGTGTGTGTGTGTGTGTGTGTGTGTGTGTGTGTGTGTGTGTGTGTGTGTGTGTGTGTGTGTGTGTGTGTGTGTCTGTTTATCTGGAAGACAAATTAATGACAGGAGTGAATTTAAACTGAGTATTTGAAATCGTCACGCTTTGTTTCAGTAGCCTATTTAGTTTGAATTATATATGTTATGGAAAGAAGTTGAGTTACAATGACTCTGTGAAACACATCATCAGCCTACTGAGTACTTACTGATAACCCATTTTTATCACACCTGGATTAAAGCCAATAGTCTTCATTTGCATTAATTTAATCATAATTCGAAAAAAACAGATCTGCAAGCCATGCTATTTGTTGGCTTTGCCAGAGCACTATAGCTTTCTTTACCAGACTCAGCTTTCACCACTTCCCCCTTCAACCCCTTGGTTGTATAATCAGCCCTCAGTTTATTGAAAACATCCTAGATGCTTCCTCCAGAATGGGATAATTGTATACAGATTTCCAAAACTGAATAATACCAGTGCTAGAACTAAATAAATCATCTTGCATACATAAGGGGAAGCAAGCACTGACTTAAAATACTGGCTGGATATCATCGCCTTCTGCGTAATTTCCCCTTTTTTTACACTGTATTTTGATAAGAACCCCTATATGTTTTTTTAGCAGAGAGTTCAACCTACTCCAGTGAAAAACTAAATAGAGAAAAAGACCTGGTACCACTTTTAATTAGGTGCAGTCCAAAGTCACGGTAGTAAAAAGACAATCAAATATTTTCCAATAATACATAATAATAAAAGTCCTCTTTAAAGTCTCCCTTAAGGTCACCTCGTTAAATGACCCTGTTACAGCTAACTCAGATTTTACAAAAACCAAACTGTGTTGTTTGTACACTTTGAAGTAAACAGATATTTTTGTACAATTGATGGCGACTTTTACATTGGTACACTCGCACCCCTTTTACACTGAGGTGGTTCCAGGGATGGGTCCGAGCCTTTGCCTGATTACGAACCTGTGTTTCCATGGCATTGGCTCCTGGACCCGAAAATGTTGGCCCCAACTATCTTTTTTGCCAGCACCAAGAACGATGTCCGTTGAGCTTTGGCCTGAAAACCAGATGTCTAGAAGTGTCTAGAACGCGACCACACACATGTGTTTTGTAATAATAATGTATGTCGAGAAATGTGAAAAAAGGTAATATTTTGGTATGTAAAACAAATCGGAAAAAACACCTGTATGATTTGTCGAAAAAAATGGTAGTAAGGTTCGTTAAAAAAAGTCTTACAATTGTGTATGTCAACGACATTTTGAAAAAAGGTCATAGTACAGTATGTCGAAATATTTGTGAAAGAAGTAGTTTAGTATGTTGAAATAATGCGAAAAAAGTCATATTACCCTATGTCAAAATTAATTTGTATTATGGTATGACAAAAAATGTGAATAAAACTCGAAGTACAAGTAAAAAAAAAAAAAATGACTGCTGTTCTTAAGTAGTCCTTCAGTTCAATCTGGCTTTGTTAGACAAGGGCAACATTAACACAGCTCCTACATTCCACCATCCATTGTTGTGAGCACCGCTGCTGAGAAAAGCGTCAAAGTAAACAGTGACCTCCTACAGAGCTACTATTGGTGGATAGGCAAACTGCACCAGCACCGAAACTAGAACGCAACTAATTTTCAGTGAAAATGGGGTAAGGTTAGTTACATTTTGTATTCTCCAGTAAAGCTTGACCTCCTTGGCTCAAATGTTGGTATAAAGGAAGGGTGTTGTGTGTGGACGCTCACCTACGACATGATTCACGGTTTTGTTATGCAATGTCTGCCGTACCTTCGACTATTTCCACGAACACATTGAAGATACTTAAAGTGGACCTATCATGCTATATTTGAACAATATATAGGGCCATACCTATAAAGTATATAAATATAGTTTTTTTTTCAAAATACCAAACAGATCCTGCATTTTAGCCATCCCTCATTTCGCTCTATTTGCTCTTTCCAGCCCTGTTTTTGCAGGGGCTGATTCTGTGACGTAGCTTTAATGCAAATGAGCTGCAGCTTACCACGCCCCCTTGCAGGAGAGGGGAGCGTGCTTTGAGATCATCTGCTGTGCTGTCAGAAGAGGGGGAGAAAAAGAGATCAAGGCAAGGCAAGGCAAGGCAAGGCAAGGCAAGGCAAGGCAAGGCAAGGCAAGGCAAGGCAAGGCAAGGCAAGGCAAGGCAAGGCAAGGCAAGGCAAGGCAAGGCAAGGCAAGGCAAGGCAAGGCAAGGCAAGGCAAGGCAAGGCAAGGCAAGGCAAGGCAAGGCCAGGCAAGTGCTTTACAAAAAATGAAAGACATTAAGAAAATGGCATTTAAAATCAGTCATTAAAAAGAAAAGCTAATAAAATAAACATTAAAAGAAAAAATACATGGATAAAAGTTACAGTGCAGTCTAAGATATGAATAGTTCAATTAAAAGCAGCGACAAAAAGAAAAGTCTTCAGCCTGGATTTAAAAGTAGTCAGAGTTGCAGCCGACCTGCAGGTTTCTGGGAGTTTGTTCCAGATATTTGGAGCATAATAACTGAACGCTGCTTCTCCATGTTTAGTTCTGACTCTGGGGACAGAAAGCTGACCAGTCCCTGAAGACCTGAGAGATCTGGATGGTTCATAATTTAGCAGGAGGTCAGACATTTATTTTGGGCCTAAACCATTCAGTGCTTTATAAACCAGCAGCAGTATTTTGAAATCTATTCTTTGACACACAGGAAGCCAGTGTAAAGACTTCAGAACAGGAGTGTTGTGATCCACTTTCTTAGTGTTAGTGAGGACTCGAGCAGCAGCGTTCTGAATCAGCTGCAGCTTCCTCATAGATTTTTTAGTGAGACCTGTGAAGACACCATTACAGTAGTCGAGTCTACTGAAGATAAAAGCATGGACAAGTTTTTCCAAATCCTGCTGTGACATTAGTCTTTTAATCCTAGATATATTCTTTAGGTGATAGTAGGCTGATTTAGTAACTGTTTTAATGTGACTGTTGAAACTCAGGTCAGAGTCCATGACTACACCTAGATTTCTGGCTTTATCTGTTGTTTTGAACATTGCAGACTGAAGCTCAGCGTTAACTTTTATACGTTCTGACTTGACTCCAAAAACCATTACCTCAGTTTTATCTTTGTTTAATTGGAGAAAGTTCTGACACATCCAGTCATTGATTTGTTCAATGCACTTACTCAGTGTTTGAATTGGAGCATAGTCTCCTGGTGAAATTGTTACGCACATTTGTGTGTCATCTGCATAGCTATGGTAACTTATTTTGTTGTTTTTCATTATCTGAGCCAGTGGTAGCATGTAGATGTTAAAGAGAAGAGGCCCCAAGATGGAGCCTTGAGGAACCACATGTCATATTTGTCAACTCAGATGTGTATTTACCTATAGAAACAAAGTTGTTTCTGTCCTTTAAGTAGGATTCAAACCAATTTAGAACTGTTTCCGAAAGTCCCACCCAGTTTTCCAGTCGGTCTAGTAATATGCTGTGGTCAACAGTGTCAAACGTAGCACTGAGATCTAATAATACTAACACTGAAGTTCTGCCACTGTCTGTGTTTAAGTGGATGTCATTAAAGACCTTTACAAGAGCAGTCTCAGTGCTGTGGTTTGGACGAAAGCCTGACTGGAACACATCGAAACAGTTGTTTAAATGCAAGAAATTACTCAACTGTTGAAAAACAACTTTTTCAATGATTTTACCTAGAAATGGGAGGTTTGATATGGGCCTGTAATTGTTCGTTACTGAAGCATGTAGATTATTATTTTTTAAGAGCGGTTTAATGACTAAAGTTTTCAGGGCCTGTGGAAAAATACCTGAGTGAAGAGATTTGTTTACTATATGAAGTAGATCTGAGGTCGAGCAAGGCAAAACATCTTTGAAAAATCCTGTTGGAATAATATCAAGGCAGCAGGAGGAGGATTTCAGAAGTTGTATAATGTCCTCTAGGTTTTTATCATTAATCTGATGGAATTGTGTCATGGTGTTTGAATTGATGTTAAGTGGACACAGAGAAAACACATTTGCTGTTCCTGATGCAGAGGCACTGACTGCTTGTCTGATTTTCTGAATTTTGTCAGTGAAAAGGGAGGCAAAATCATTGCACGCCCTGGTGGATAGAAATTCAGAGGCTACTGACACTGGGGGGTTAGTCAGTCTGTCGACGGTAGCAAACAAGGCACGTGCGTTGTTTTTGTTTTTGGTAATGATGTCAGAGAAGAACGATTGTCGTGCGTTTTTCAATTCCAAATTATAAAGGCCAAGTCTCTCTTTATAGATTTCAAAGTGAACCTGGAGATTTGTTTTTCGCCACCTGCGTTCAGCTTTTCGACATTCTCTTTTTTCTGTTTTCACGCTCATGGCCTTTCTCCATGGAGATATTTTCTTGCCAGACACTTCCTTTACCTTAGTTGGAACAATGGCATCTATAACATTTTTTATTTTTTTATTAAAATGATCTACTAGCTCCTTTACTGAGATGTTAGCAGGGGCAAGTGTGGAAGAAAAATTCTGAGTAAACATTTCCCTAGTGTTTTCAGTTAAATATCGCTTTGTGGTTACCTCTTTTTGAACATTTTTGTGAACAGAAATAGAGCTCTCAAAGAAAACACAGGAATGGTCAGACAGTGCAATATCAGTCACCACAACCTTAGAGATATTCAGACCCTTTGAGATAATTAAGTCCAGAGTGTGCCCCTTATTGTGCGTGGGCTCCGTCACATGCTGAGTCAGTCCATAGCTATCAAGAACACAAAACAGTTATTTTGCCCCTCTGTCCTGGGGGTTGTCAACATGGATGTTAAAATCACCAACAATGACTAGACGGTCAAAGTCAATACACACTATAGACAGCAACTCAGTAAAGTCATCAAAAAAGCTTGCACAGTATTTGGGTGGTCTATAGATATTTAGGAACAGAGCTCGAGAGGAGCATTTCAGCTGAAGGGCCACATATTCAAAATAATCAAAGTTCCCATAAGAAGTCTTCCTGCATTGAAGGGAGTCATTGAACAGAATAGCAACTGCACCCCCTTTCTTATGCATTCTTTCCTGACTCATGAAACTAAAGTTGGGAGGGGTTGATTCGATAAGAACAGCTGCACTGTTATTTTGTTCAATCCAAGTTTCTGTTAAAAACATAAAATCGAGATTGTGCTCAGTGATAAAATCATTGATTACAAATGTTTTTCCTGCCAAAGACCTGACATTTAATAAAGCTAGTTTAAGTTTGTTAAACACACTATCAGTCATGTTTTTTGTAACAAGCTGTGGCTGACATGGAATCAATGCTAAATTAGATAAACTCACACAAACGTTTGAGCGCTTCCTGTTTCTAAGATGATTCACCGCTCTTAATCTATTACCTATCAACACAGATATCGGCAAAGCTATAGGCAGGCAGGGCCCCGGCATGTCCTGGAAAGAGTTGAGAGTGCCATACACCCTTGAGCATGGACCCAGCACATATCAGTAAGAGTTTGTTGCATTTTTTACACACACATCCTTATCAGGCTTCGGAGACTGCAGATGCTTTCTTGATGAAGACGGGGGAGATGGTGCGCGTCTCTGCTTCAGTGATTTTGGTGGGCGCCGTTGAGGAGCGGGGGTAAAGGACATGGTGCCAGCCCTGCGTATCGCCTTAGTTTGGTTATTGAACTCCAGGAAGGAATTGGTGCCAACCCTGTGTATCTCCTTCATGTGTTCAACGATCTCCAGGAGGGTGGGCGAGGGTGAAAGGGTGAACGGAGTATCCTCAAAGGCGTTGACAGGGGGGGGGGGGGGGGGGGTGACGGGCAGTGGAGACTCCTCCATGTGTCTCAGAGGTCTCCCAAAATCAGAACATTCCTCAGGCGGGTGCAGTGATAATTCTTCAGGGTTTTCTGCACGATGTGTTGTGTCTTTCTCCTGTTTTGATTCCTCTTGCCGCTTGTCCTTGGCAGAGGGAACAGATTGATGACGCAGGCAGTTGAATATGTTAGAGATAAACAATTTCACTCCTGACTTGTTCAGGCAAACTCCATTTGCCTTGAAAAGATGTCTGCGATCCCAGAAAAAGTTAAAATCAGGGCCGCTCCTCCCTACAGGCCAATCACGCAGGCTGCATGGGGCCCCTTCTTGCGCAGGGGGCCCGCCCAGAGAGCCTCAGCTGCTGTGCGCAGTTCTCTGCGCACCCCCCGCGAGAGTGAGGGGTGACAAGGGGAGCACGTCTGTAACCCGACACCGTTGCAATGAATCGACATCTGACCAATCACGGCTTTGATACGACCACTAGTGCAGGTGAAGAGATGTCGGTGAAAAGACAGTTTCAGTCCGGAGCAAGCAAGAGGGAAAAAAAACAAAACATGAAGAAACTAGAGCATCACTCGAAGGTGGGTTATTGTATGAGTCAAATGTACAACTTGCGAATGTTGTATAAGTCAAATGTCATGTTGCCAATTGCCATATTAAAACATCAGCTGCAATTCACGACATGAAGAAGGCAGTCTCTGCATAGCATATAGGCTAATGGAGATGCAGTTATTTCCAGCATTCTTTATTTACCATTCATTCAAGTATGTGATGCCTTTTATCTGCTAATGTACAGGAGGAAGAGTGATACACTGTCTTTCTAGTTGGCTTACATAACAGTTAAAGTTTACAGCCTAAAAAACATGGAGCATTTTTTCCCCTTTTATTCATTTTTATGTCAATTTGCACATTTCATGGTGATGCTCAGCCTCTCCCCTTAACTCCTAACAGTCATCATCATGGTGATGCTCAGCCTCTCCTCTTAATTCCTAACGGCCTGTCCACACAGCGGCGTTGGAAGCTTCTGCCCATTCACTTTGAATGGAGTGACGTCACTTTTCGCCGAACTGCATTGTGGGAAGCAGAGCGGAGCTTTCCTGGCGTTTCAGGCTGCAAAAGTTGAGCAATGCTCAACTTTTTATGCTTTTGAAGCTTTCGGTGGAAGCGTCAGCCAATCAAATCATATACCAGTACAAGCTCTAGCCAATCAAACCGCTGCTTGTGTGTCCGGGGCGGGAGATTCATGTGATTGGTTGTTGGTCGAGCTTCAGATACGCCCGCCGGCAAGCTTTTTCCAAAGCCGCTGTGTGGACGGGCCGTAACAGTCATCGTCATGTCAACCACAACACAGAGAAATACTGATAGAAATGTGTGTGTAGTTGTTGATACATTGCTGACAGAGGGAACAAATTTGAATACAGATTTAAGAAATATCAGTTTTTGAGCATGTCATAAGCATGTTTTGTCTTGACTATATTACAACTATATTATAATAAAATATAGTTTTTATATTATTGAATTGATTATGATTATTATTATTAGTAGAAGTAGTTTATTTGCATTAATTATATTTTAATCTTTTTGAGGCTAGTATTTGGCAGGAAATGCAGACGTATTCACCTGTAAACGCACACTGAACGACATAAATGCATATTTACCATTTACCTCACTGTATACAAAGTAACTGTTGATAATAATAATAAACAGGAATTATATTTGCAAAGTAGCCTACTTTGTTTCCAAAAAAAATGTTTTCACTCCTGTCGGTTGGGGGGGGGGGGGGGGGCCTCATCTCACAATGTCGCTTGGGGCCCCAAGTTGGCCAGGGGTGGCCCTGGTTAAAATTGTCAATAAAATGGACAGAATGGTCAGTACAGACAGTTGAAAGCCAGGTGTTCAGTGCAAACAATCTGCTGAATCTCTCCACTCCTCGTCTGACTGGCGGTAGAGGGCCACTGATGAACACCTCTGCATTTAGAGAGCTGGCAGTTTCCAACAAACATTTAAAGTCTTCTTTCAGCACTTCTGACTGTTGTTTCACAACATCATTTGTTCCAATGTGTAGTACCACATTCTTCACAGTCGGATGTTCAGCCCCAATATGCAGGATCTTCTCAGCCAAGTCAGAGACCACATCCTTGTGAAAACAGAGTACTTTGGTGTTGTTCTTACTACACAGACCTTTTACATCTCTTACAGCAGAGTCCCCCACAATCAGAGTTTCAGGCCCAGTCGTTAGCTTTCCCTCTAGCCTTTTACTTTTGGAATAGCTATTGGTCCTTACCCTGCTGTGTGAAGAGGACAGGTTATCCAGGTCATCAGAAAGAGATCTCCGGTTCTCGGTCAGCGGAGCGTATCTGTTCTGGATTGGCACACTTGGTGGTTTAGGAGGATTGTTTGTAATTCTCCCTTTAGCAGCTGTCCACTGCTGTTTCCTAGTATGAATAGGGGTTGAAGAGGCGCTCTTCCTGGGTGATAACAATGCAGGCCAGCCGGTCGCATCACAGATTTCAGAGCGCTGGGCTCTGCCTGTTATCCGTCCTCCCAAATCCCATGGAAATGATTTACTCTTAGGCTTTGCACCCAGAGAGTTCCAGGGACGACTACCACTTGTAGATTTATTACCCAGTACACAGCCCTCCTGTTCCTTCGAATCCTTGTAGCTGCTAACTAGCTGTGAGTTAGCATACCCTTCTCCATTATTTTGCAACACTGGTAAAGTGGTGTCATTCCCACGACATAGTCCATTCACTTCCACGTTAACTTCCAACCGTTGCATTTTCATTTCCAACACAGCCATCTTCTATATAAGTTTGTGGAAGTCATCTGTAGAGAACGGAGGCATTTTGCTACCAACTAGCTTAAGCTAAATAGCATGCAGTAGCCTACCAGGCTTTAGCTGTTGCTAGGCCACGCTACTGTAAGACTGAGGTCGTCGTAAAAATGTTGAAATATGGCTGAAACCCTCCGTCTATTTACGAAGATGAACTGTCCCAGTGATAAGTTAATGTCCAAGAGCCGCTGCTCGAAGTTTTCAGAGAATAAGAATAGGAAAATCAGCATAAAAAGTAAGCAGAGGCAGCAGCAAGCAGAAAAGCGTCTGCACTGTAAGAAAGATAAGGATG
Organism: Gymnodraco acuticeps; assembly: GCF_902827175.1. NCBI lineage: Eukaryota > Metazoa > Chordata > Actinopteri > Perciformes > Bathydraconidae > Gymnodraco > Gymnodraco acuticeps. The sequence continues at coordinate 359,772 of NW_022990055.1, read as the reverse complement.
AAATTTAAGTAAAGGAGATTTCCACAAAAGAAGGATTTTCCTACGAGCAATCAAGGAGGTAAAGGCAATGACATTGGTTTGAGTGTTTGTAATGTTGATTTCATCTGGGGGAACTACTGAAAATAGCTACATGAGGGGATGGAGAGATTTTTAGACCTACAATTTCAGAAATACATTCGAAGAAAGATTGCCAGAAGCTAGATAATTTAGGGCACGACCAGAACATGTGAGTCAGGTCTCAGGGGGCCTGGGAGCATCTATCACACCGGTCATCCAATCTATCTGGATAAATCCTGGAGAGCTTAGCCTTGCTATAATGTAGTCTATGGATAACTTTAAACTGTATTAGGCTGAGTCTAGCGCAACTGGAGGATGAGTTAACGGCTCTCAGGGCCTTCTTCCAAAAGTCATCAGAGAAGGTGACCTGTAGTTCCTTTTCCCAATTAGTTATAATCTTGTTAATGGCAGATTCATCAACCGGAGAAAAAAGATCATAAAAGTAAGAGACATGGCGTCTAGACAAAGTTCTTGCTCTAAGTACAAGATCCACTCCACTGGGAGGCAGGGATTGAGGGAATTGTGGAGAGTGGGTCTTAGCAAAATCCCTTAGTTGAAAGTATTGTAGAGTTATATTTGTATTTATTCATGTTAGCAAACTATGGATAAGCTTAAAATGAGAATAATTTGGGTAAAACTGTGAGCTGCATTTGGGGCCTGTTGACATGTGTTTTTGAGGACAAAGGAAGATGGGGGAAGGTGAGAGCATGTCCTGATTTGCATTCAACTTAGAACGAGCTACAGTGGTTGTGATATTAAGGGAGGTCCCTTGGGTTTCTCTGGTGGTTATCAATAGTAGCAGTTAAGTGAATACTGTTCAAACAATACCTGTGTTTGTGTTTTATATTGATTTCTCTGTTTTATCCTTTCATAAATGTAAGGACTACAAATGGCTATAAACATTCTGGGCTGGTTGGAGTAAACAGGGTTTTATTGCTCTGTGGGGGAGGTGTAGGTATGCAGGCCTTGATACCTTTTGTTGGAAAGTGAGCCTGTTTGGTTTCCTGCTGCGTTGCGTCTCCCAATGAGATGACCTGAAAAGATGACCAGCTGACCTAACACCAAACCCCTCCTTCTTACTCTGGTATATATCCGGTGGATCCCTGGCGTTCGGCCTCTTCTTCACATGCTGCCCTCGGGTGAAAGTAGCTCTGCAGTATGCGGACCAGAGCAGGAGTAAGCCGGCATTACTCCTTAAGCATTACAATATAACTGTAATATATCATGTTGTATTGTAATGATTGTATTGCATTGTCATATTGCCATTAAAGTAGATTATTGTTAACGGTTACTTTGTAGATATGGATTCCTTCCTGTATTATAACCAGCTTCATAGGAACGCGCGGAGATTTGAAAAGCGGACCAGTTATCCCTCCAAATCTCTAACAAAATGGTGACCCGACGTCTAGAGATAACGAAGCTGAGGAAGAATTCAGACGCTTTCAAACATCTCAGACAATCAGCAGGACTCTGCAACTTTGCAAATAAGGTAAGCAGACGATGAAAGTCGCCTGTCTGTAATTGGATACGCTAAAACTTTAGGATTGTCTGTAGGCGTTTCACAGTGTTTTTATAGTTTAAATGGAATATACAATGCATATTTTACTATGTTAGGAAAGTTATATACAAAACGTAAACGTTGATCGACAGGTAGACGAAAGTCCTGCGTGACGTAAAATAGAGCAGTTTGGCGCGGATCTGCAGGTAGAATATTCCTGAGTGGCGTAGAAATGGTGCAGTTTGTTATGCGAGGTTTGATTCCTGCACGACAAACCTGGAAACTCGATAAATCAGATCGAGTCGCCGTTTAAAACTGGGGTTTAAATAACAGACCAATGCTAAAAGCTTAAAGCCAGAGGTCTGTTATATATTAAACCAAGGTAGAGCGTTTCCCTTTGTCTGGAAACTTCTGCTGCTGCCATCTAGTGGCTGAAAGGGGGTATCACACCCTTGAAACTTCTGCTGCTGCCATCTAGTGGCTGAAAGGGGGTATCACACCCTTGAAACTTATGCGAGCTTAGAGTTTAATCATTACATTGCTGGCCGGTATTGAAGACGGGAAGCACGTCCCAGTATATTATAACTGATTTTGGTAAACTGGTACAAAACAATAAGGGATTGAACATTTTTTACAACGACAGCACCAGGAGATGAGTAAACTCAAGAATCTGTAGAGTGTAAATACATTGTGCAAAACACATTTTACACTCGAACTGTTTGCAAATTTAGACAATATAAATAAATGTTCAGAAAGAAGACATAGGCCTACACTTGATTCAAATTTCATTACTGTGATCCGATTGGTGTGCTCTGCAGGTTTACTATTGTTCGAAGTAACAGTGGGATGTAAAATGAGAGAAGATATGGAGATGTTCTTTCATAGTGTGTGGAATATGTGATGCTGGAAACATGTAAGTATTTCGGAGTTGTGTTGGGTAATATGTAACAATGGATGAAACAATTTTTGGAGTGAGTTTTTGTAATATCATAAGTAGACATTAATTATGTTGTTTACATGGCATTTAACAACTAAGACAGATAGTATGATTAGAAAGAGACAGAGTGGAAAGGGTTGGATTTATTTAACATCAGTGGGCTAGACTTCTTATAGGTAATGTGTACCGGGACCTGGACTCCCCCTCTGAGTTAGAAAGGCTTTGATCCCGACCCTCCAAGCAGACAACGAGACCTAACCCAACAGGAGACTCCTCCTTCTCCATCGTACAGACAGAGAACCAGAGCTGAACCAACAACAACAACAAGACTACATCAAGACTGCAGCCAGAACTATCTCCACCTGTGGCATCCAGAACCAAACCAGCATGCTGACATACAGAGAGATACTCTCATCGGTCCCTCAAACAGGACATGAAGTTCCAAACTGCGCCGCGAGATTTGGCACAATAGACATGAGAGCAGAATCCGCCCTCCATAAAAACAGCAGAGAGACTGTAAAGGAGGAGTGCAACAACAGTGGCATGATGGGGCTGCAGATGTGACTGGGCCAATGGCTGCCTACAAAAGTTACAGCGGATGGATTCAACAGCTGATGGACTGAAGAGAAGACAGAATCAGAGGAGTTGGCATGGTCGATTAGAAGTGAGGAGGCCGGGGTCACGGCTTGAGAAAACCAGGGGAGGAGGAAAGGAGAACGGGAATGAGTGAGTTTACACATAACACACTTATTCACGAAACGCACATTTAAATAACTTGAATTAACTTCATAAATACGTAAAGACAGAAAGATTTATTAATCATTTGGTAAATTAAAAATAGCAGTAAAGAGGAAACTATTAAAGTAAAATGATAATCATCCTAAAACACACTGACAGAGTATAACCATATTCTTCAATATTTTCATCATGTTAACAAATCATTCTTTAAGACATTTTTATTCACGTGTGAATAAAGTAGCGGTCTCATTGGTTACAATATTGATCACCATTAAAAGGATAGTTTTAGGAACCACTCTATAGGACAAATCTTTGTTTGTATTAATGGCTAGTGCCAAGCCACATATTAAATTCCAATCTAAAGTGTTGATTTCACCATTGTGGCCATAGTTATTACCAGACTTCGGTTTTAAATCCTTGATAAAGGAGGGGAGTAATTGTTGCATGTTCGGACACCCAAGGTTCCACACACTACTAAAGAGTTTAACATCGTTTTTTAAGTAGACCAGAATTATAATGACCTATGAAATGCAGAGCGACACAGATCCTAGTAATGTTTTGACTCAAGATAATAGTTATTGTACAAAAGTTTCTGAAATAGATCATTAGACATTTTAATTAGTAGTGGTACTCGAAGGAAGTGAGTTTTGTACCAAGTTTCAGGAAAAGTGGGAGGCGGAAATCCCAATGACAAGTGAGAATCATCTTGAAAATGATAGTTGAAATCGTGACATATTTTTGTAGACAAAGGATACTGGCCTATGCTGAAATGTCAAAGTCTCTGCAGAGCACGACACATGGCCAAAAAAGACGGAGACCAACTGACCTTTGACCCTGACCGACAGTGTAACTTGACAAGGCACTGTGGATGACTGACTCTGGGGTGAACCTGACCAAACTTGACATGACAACCAGACAGTGTGAGTGTGAATGTATGCCGGCATGTGATCAGTGTAACTGCATGATTCTAAAACAATAACTAACCAAGCATGTTTTTGGACTAACATATTATTTTGGGAGCTCCAAGGGAAACGAGAGGTTTCCTAAAAATTCCACAAAAAGGGGAAACCGCACATGTGATATTTTCCTCTCACATGAGTTGGCGGTTTGCAAATGTAAAAGCTGAAGATTCTGTTTCTTTTAGGCCTGAAGGACGGAGAGGAACACTTCTTTTCACTGAAGTGTTCGCTGTGGAAATAATGATAATAATGTTCGTTATGTCCCTAACCAATTACCTGACAGTTTTTGTTCCCCTCCCATTACAGGCTTTTGTTACACATTATTTCATGTGTAAAAAGGGGGAGTGAGTATAATGTATAAATCTCAACATGGCTGTAAAATTCACAATTTAAATTTTTCTTTTAAGGATTGACAGAAACCTTCCGCCCCAACCCAGATGTTCAAACTGAGCATGAATGTAATTAACCTGCTCCATATCTGGGGATAAGATACTGTTTGATGAATGTTGAGATGTTTCTAAATATTGATTTGAATTATAACAGGTAACAAAGAAGCAGTGGCCAAGGGGCTACTGTGAAACCGAAGAAGTTGACCTGTGATAATGAAACAATTTTGTAATATTTTAACAGACATTAGAGTAACTGAGGTTTGAAATGTAGAAAGAACATATTACAGTTAAAGCTAAAACATAGTAGTGTATTGAGACAGAATTTAATTTAGACAACATCATGTAACTAGCCTGGTAAAGAAGTAAAAGCCATAGACTTTATTGTTTAGGTCATTATAGGGATATACATTTCATCTAAATTTAGAATAGAAAGACATTTGATGACAGTTTGTTGGAATTCTGTATTCATTTTTTCAGCGTGATAATATCTAAGCACTGACAGGTAGAAGCAGTATCACCAGGAAATCATTCACTTTGTTAGCATCGTGATTTTGGTTGTTTTTTGAATCCATAACATTAGTGTGTTTCTTTGCCAGAAACATTAGCAGTTCATATTATATTTGGATTTTAAATAGGATTTCATTTAAAGATAAACACGGATGCTTGTCAGAAATTCAGAGCTATTGAAATATGTTATTTAGTTTACCTAAAGATGTTGGGGTTCTTATTTAGTTGGCACAATCCAAGTATTAAGATTCTGAAGCCGCACTGGCAGATAGGAGGGCTACAATTAATTTGGAAAACCTGTTCACAGACGGCTGTTGTTTCAAGACACCCCACCAAGAGGCTCCAAGTGGGGCAAAACAGCTGAGCGTAGGCTTGAGGGAGTTGTATCAGATTTCTCCACACAGGTCGCTGGCGCCAAAAGGGGGACCCGAGAAGCACGAGGACAAAGTGGCTCAACCCGAGGCTCTCCGACCCCGACCGAGTGACCCAGCGGACCTCTTATGCCGTCTGCCTGGGAGAAAAGGGGGACAGCTCGTACCACGGGAGCCAGTGTGCGGCGGGGAACCACCTACTAGGACCAGGGGACGACATCAGGACGGACGTGGCCCTGGCAGACGTGGACTACTCGGAAGCAGCAGACTGGAGGAGCAGGACCCTGGAGACATCTCTACAGCATCGACCCGGAAGCCGCCATCAGCGGGCCGGAGGACGAGGAGGAGGAAGACATCTCTCTAGCAGGCAGCCCAGAAGCTGCTGTCAGCGGATTTGGGGAGACAAAGACACGGCAAGCCAGGACGGCACAGGGAACTTGTCGAGGCAGCAGAGGAGTCTACTTCGCTCTGATCAGTTCCACCCGTGAAGGGCAAGCTGCATCTCCCCCTCCCTATTAGCTGTCCTTGTGGGCTATTCCTCCGAGGGGGGGGGGGGGGGGGGCTGATGATTCTAGCACTCAGCTACCCCCTCATGGTTCCTTCACTGCAATGGAAAGTGGTGTTCTGTCTCCATGAAGGTTTCAAGTACTCTAAATACCAGCTTCGGATGGATTTATGGACACAGTAGAAAATAATGACAGTGGGTATATTTCAAAATGCCTTGTCTAAGTTTATCTCTGGAGAAGGAGATAAAAAAGGGGATTTGTAGAGTTATATTTGGTATTTATTCATGTTAGCAAACTATGGATAAGCTTAAAATGAGAATAATTTGGGGTAAAACTGTGAGCTGCATTTGGGGGCCTGTTGACATGTGTTTTTGAGGACAAAGGAAGATGGGGGGAAGGTGAGAGCATGTCCTGATTTGCATTCAACTTAGAACGAGCTACAGTGGTTGTGATATTAAGGGAGGTCCCTTGGGTTTCTCTGGTGGTTATCAATAGTAGCAGTTAAGTGAATACTGTTCAAACAATACCTGTGTTTGTGTTTTATATTGATTTCTCTGTTTTATCCTTTCATAAATGTAAGGACTACAAATAGCTATAAACATTCTGGGCTGGTTGGAGTAAACAGGGTTTTATTGCTCTGTGGGGGAGGTGTAGGTATGCAGGCCTTGAGACCTTTTGTTGGAAAGTGAGCCTGTTTGGTTTCCTGCTGCGTTTCCTGCTGCGTTGCGTCTCCCAATGAGATGACCTGAAAAGATGACCAGCTGACCTAACACCAAACCCCTCCTTCTTACTCTGGTATATATCCGGTGGATCCCTGGCGTTCGGCCTCTTCTTCACATGCTGCCCTCGGGTGAAAGTAGCTCTGCAGTATGCGGACCAGAGCAGGAGTAAGCCGGCATTACTCCTTAAGCATTACAATATAACTGTAATATATCATGTTGTATTGTAATGATTGTATTGCATTGTCATATTGCCATTAAAGTAGATTATTGTTAACGGTTACTTTGTAGATATGGATTCCTTCCTGTATTATAACCAGCTTCATAGGAACGCGCGGAGATTTGAAAAGCGGACCAGTTATCCCTCCAAATCCCCAACAGTATCTAAAGAAATCAGATCCTTTTAGATTAAAGGCAACCCGTAGTTGGTCAAAACTGGCAAACAGGCTATCAATGTATAACTCCCCTATGCAGCGGAGGCCTTCCCTCTCCAAGTGAGAAAATCGGGGGTCAATTGTGGCTGGTAAAAATAGATGGTTGTTACAGACAGGAGTTGCTTGAGGAAGAGTAAGCCAACCAAAGTGACGTCTAACTTGTGCCCAGATCTTTAAAGTGCCAATTACAACGGGGTTAGATGTGAATTGTGAGGGGGAAAGGGGCAGAGTGCTACACGCGAGGGCTTGAAGTGACGTGGATCGACATGAGTTGGCCTCCACAAGACACCAGTCACTCTGGGGTGAAGTGAACCAGAGCATGATCTTGTGTGTGTTTGTGGCCCAGTAGTAACCCATAAGGTTAGGTAAGCCAAGCCCACCCAGGAACCTGTCCCTCTGCAGTAATGGTCTACTAGCTCTTGCATGTTTACCAGCCCAAATAAATGAGGAAATAATATTATCAATAGCAGTGAAAAAAGATTTAGGCAAAAAAATAGGTAATTAAGGAAGATGTATAGATATCTGGGCAGTACATTCATTTTATTGTCTGAACTCTTCCTGCTAAAGAGAGTGCCAGATGGCCCCACCTCTGCAGGTCAGATTTGACTGTTGCCGTCAGGACAGTAAGATTTTGTTCCCGTAGCGCACTAAAAGACTGCGCGATTGCAATGCCCAGATATTTAAACCCTGAGTTGGATATTCTAAAAGGCAACGACAACGGAGGTAATTCTGTCGCCAATTGGTTGATAGGGAAACATTCACTCTTTTGGATGTTTAATTTGTATCCTGAAAATGAACCAAAAGTGGTCAAAAGTGAGAGAATGTGTGGATTACTAGCTATAGGATCGCGCACATACAGAAGGAGGTCGTCAGCATATAACGAGACCCTGTGTTCGATATCCCCTCTCTGAATCCCCTTAATTCCTCTCTCTGCTTTTAGAGCAATCGAAAATGGCTCGATAGCAATTGTAAATAGTAGTGGGGAGAGCGGACACCCCTGACGCGTCCCGCGAAAAAGAGGAAAGAATTTGGAGCGCTGGGTGTTCGTATGTAAATATTTCACAGTAATTTACTGTAAATATTTCACAGTAATTTACTGTAGATATTTTACAGTAAATTAGAATAAAAGTACAACTAAATACTGTGACTTTACAGTTGACATGCCCATGGAATTACTGTGATATAGCAGTACAGAGCTGTGGTATTATGGTACCTTGCTGTACATAGATTACAGTAATTACCTGTATTTTCACACTATTACTGTAGAAGTAATGCAACACAGTAGCCAGTAATTTACTGTAAATATACAAATGTAAATAATACGATAATATATTGTAAATCTGACTAGTTAACTGGGATTTTACCATAACTACACAATTCAATCTCAATCAACAAAGAAAAACAAAGAAAATGCCCATTTTAACTTTGTATTACTCCATTGAAGTGCAAAGTACATTTCACAGTGTCTTGGACATGTTGTTACGGCCCCAACCTCTACTCCGTGGTAGTGGCTCGTGCTGAGACCCGCAACATGACAGAATACACGCAATAACCGGTACTTGGTAACGGTATTGATAATCAGCCGTTTGCTCACACAAGAGAAACGGGAAACAAAAATAGGTCTGGAGGACTGGCCAAAAGGAACAAACAGAAGGAGGGAACCCAAGCCAGCCACACCACGGACCGTAGGACCCAGAGCTCCCCCCTAACCAGAAATCAAATATAAACCCTATGGGAAACAAAATAACGCAGCGAAAACTGGACTACCAAGTCCTCCAGGCTAAACATAAACACATCTGCAAAAATAGGACCTACAGCTCAAAATGGCAAAGAGGTATTCTGAGGAGAGTGTCTCCCGGCATTAGGATAGGCGAGACATCCTTCTCCTACATCTTCTCTTTATATATACACGGCTGAGTGGAATTTGGAACACCTGGGCAGAGGCGGAGCCAGGGGCAGACCAGGTGCAGACCAGGTGCACCTGCGCAGCATGGAGACAGAAAAGAAAACAAGGAGGGGAGCACTTGTCTCCACAGACATCCACTCGAAGTCAACTATTTTTCTGAAGAATGTGCTGACATGGGGGTTTAAATTGCCATGCCTCTTTTTGGCTTTCGAGTCCGTTTTGGGATTAATGCCCAGGAAGCACCTGAAAACACTAAGCCAAGACAACAATTTCAATTTGACATAGATTTATATGTTGCATCGTTTATTTTAAGGCACATGCAGCGGTGCCCCTTTCAATTTAAGTAAAACCTGCACCAAAGAAAGAAATTAGTATTTAAAGCCAAGCAAGAGCGATAAAAGCAAGAAAATCACTTAATTTGTTGTGTTATCACAGAGGATGGTCTGAATACAGTATTTTACTATGAAATAATACAGTAACATGTTGTGAAATCCTGGTAATCATTTATCCTGTACATTCACAGTAATGAACTGTGCCTGTATTAATTTCACTGTGAAATTCAAAATTACAGTATTATATTGTGAACATTACTGTAAAGTGGTAAAACAGTAATTTATTGTAAAATATTACAGCTAAATATTATGAAATCATGGTAATATTTTACAGTGTACATACAGAGGAGTGAGGAGAAGAGTACAGAAGTATAACCCAGAAGACGAGGCCTGGACCAAAGTCCAGCTGTTGAAGGACAGAAAACAGATAGGCCCACTCAACCCTGTCGAAGGCCTTCTCAGCATCAAGAGATATGACAACCTCCGGTTCAGCAGGAGAAGGCGGGCTGTGGATGACGCTGAGAAGTCTTCGGACATTTGTGAAGGAGTGCCTCCCCCCTATGAATCCTGTCTGATCTTCCGAAATGATGGAGGGTAAGATTTCAACTTTAACGGACATGTTGACCGGCGAAAAAAAATCTAACTGAAACTCTGCCGCATGGTCCCCTCGTTCCTTGGAGGAGGCGGAGAGGTGGGTGTTTGTCATCTGCTGGTGGACTACCGGAGAGAATTACAGTGCTTGCCTCGACAGGGAGGGATTGCATTGAATAACAGCAGCAGGAGCAAACGCTTGCCTCGGGGAGGGAGAAAAAGAGCCACAGCGGAGAATAAACAGAAGGGCAACCATGGCAACCATGTGCGGGAAGTCTTCTTCGCTGCTTTTGTGGTAGACTACAGCGCCACTTACAGGCCTGGCATATGTACTACAGCGTCTCCAGCGCTTTCGAGCGGCAATGGCCGGCCGTGGCCCAACCCCCCATTCCACTGATATGGGGAGAGTTGGCCATATAGGCGGAGCTCCTCGTTTCTGACGTCAGAGATATTTCAAATCTGTATCAGTCTGTATCAGATCCGTTGTAGCCCCGTTTTTAGAGATTTGGGTATGAGGTAGAGAGAGGGTTGTGTTTTCTGACACTTGGTGAGTTCCCTGACACACCGGGGACACATATTCATTGTATAAACAGACGTACAAAAGTGCATTTTGCATGATAGGTCCCCTTTATAAGATTTCGATAAAAAGCCAAAACACTTAGAGACAGAGGTGACTATTGAAAACACCCGAAGGCCGGGGGAAATGCTTTTGTTGAAATCATGCAGGCAAGGAATGTTTGGCAGAACACAAACCGCCATAAAATCCTCAAGGAAAAAGGAGAAAAAAACTTGCCCTGTTAGC